>NC_060183.1:81820260-81892760 GCF_021184085.1 Oncorhynchus gorbuscha | reverse complement strand
ATAAATTATGGCAAGGGCTTTTGTTCTCTCTGCCAAGAGACCTATCTTCATATCTTCCTACCTTCTTATCTTCCTATCTTCTTATCTTCTTACCTTCCTATTATCTTCTTATCTTCCTATTATCTTCTTATCTTCATATCTTCCTATCTTCCTATTATCTTCTTATCTTCCTATTATCTTCTTATCTTCCTATTATCTTCTTATCTTCCTATTATCTTCTTATCTTCCTATTATTTCTTATCTTCCTATCTTCGTATCTTCTTATCTTCCTATTATCTTCTTATCTTCCTATTATCTTATCTTCCTATTATCTTCTTATCTTCCTATTATCTTCTTATCTTCATATCTTCCTATTATCTTCTTATCTTCCTATTATCTTCTTATCTTCATATCTTCTTACCTTCCTATCTTCTTACCTTCCTATCTTCTTACCTTCCTATCTTCTTATCTTCCTATCTTCTTACCTTCCTATCTTCTTATCTTCCTATCTTCTTACCTTCCTATCTTCTTATCTTCCTATCTTCTTACCTTCCTATCTTCTTATCTTCTTACCTTCCTATCTTCTTATCTTCTTACCTTCCTATCTTCTTATCTTCCTATTATCTTCTTATCTTCCTATTATCTTCCTATTATCTTCTTATCTTCCTATTATCTTCTTATCTTCCTATTATCTTCTTCCTATTATCTTCTTATCTTCCTATTATCTTCCTATTATCTTCTTATCTTCCTATTATCTTCTTATCTTCCTATTATCTTCTTCCTATTATCTTCTTATCTTCATATCTTCCTATTATCTTCTTATCTTCCTATTATCTTCTTATCTTCATATCTTCCTATTATCTTCATATCTTCCTATTACCTTCTTACCTTCCTATCTTCTTATCTTCCTATCTTCATTTATCGCATGTCTGCTGCAATTCCTTCACCGGTCAAGACGTTTTTCATTTGGGGGAAAAAGTAAAAAGCAGCACTTTCTTGGGACAACGTTGTAGTAGCAAGAGTGGCTTCCCCAAAACAGAGGGCGCATTCCAAACTGCAACTTATTACCTAGATAGTGGCACTACTTTTGACCCAATACCCTATAGGGAAGTAGTGCATCTCATAGGGAATTTCATGTCCAATTGAGATGCATATTTTCTTTCCTAGGGTGAAGGAGAAGTACTCTCTCGGAAACGGCACTGTACCCCTAAGAGGAGATTTCCCTAACAACGTCATTTTCCCAGAGCCTCAGATGAAAAAGCACAAATCATGTTTGTGTTTTACTTCTCCTTCCTAATCTCGCAGAAATATTAAGCAAAATGCATTTATTGCAATGATGGTCAGAGCATAGAAAATAATATGATTTTTCATACTGAGAATGTACTGTACGTTGGTATCAGTTTATGAGAATCTGTTGCATATAAGTAGTATAATGTACTGTATCAGAGAGTCATGTTGCTGATGTGTTTCTTATTTGTTAAATATATTTCCTCAATAAATGTTTTGTTTATTTTGGGATCTCCATTAGTTGTTGCATAAAGACGAAGCTATTCTTCCTTTGGGTGTCTTCCTGGGTTCTTGTAAATATATTGAGTAACACCGAGACATCTGCTTGTTCTTTTGTCTGAATCCCACCCCAGCCTGTTACAGCTGGTCCGTGGACAGGGAGTACGGGAGGGGACTGGTCCGTGGACAGGGAGTACAGGAGGGGACTGGTCCGTGGACAGGGAGTACAGTAGGGGACTGGTCCGTGGACAGGGAGTACAGGAGGGGACTGGTCCGTGGACAGGGAGTACAGGAGGGGACTGGTCCGTGAACAGGGAGTACTGGTCCGTGAACAGGGAGTACAGGAGGGGACTGGTCCGTGGACAGGGAGTACAGGAGGGGACTGGTCCGTGGACAGGGAGTACAGGAGGGGACTGGTCCGTGGACAGGGAGTACAGGAGGGGACTGGTCCGTGGACAGGGAGTACAGGAGGGGACTGGTCCGTGGACAGGGAGTACAGGAGGGGACTGGTCCGTGGACAGGGAGTACAGGAGGGGACTGGTCCGTGGACAGGGAGTACAGGAGGGGACTGGTCCGTGGACAGGGAATACAGGAGGGGACTGGTCCGTGGACAGGGAGTACAGGAGGGGACTGGTCCGTGGACAGGGAGTACAGGAGGGGACTGGTCCGTGGACAGGGAGTACAGGAGGGGACTGGTCCGTGGACAGGGAGTACAGGAGGGGACTGGTCCGTGGACAGGGAGTACAGTAGGGAACTGGTCCGTGGACAGGGAGTACAGGAGGGGACTGGTCCGTGGACAGGGAGTACAGGAGGGGACTGGTCCGTGAACAGGGAGTACAGGAGGGGACTGGTCCGTGAACAGGGAGTACTGGTCCGTGAACAGGGAGTACAGGAGGGGACTGGTCCGTGGACAGGGAGTACAGGAGGGGACTGGTCCGTGGACAGGGAGTACAGGAGGGGACTGGTCCGTGGACAGGGAGTACAGGAGGGGACTGGTCCGTGGACAGGGAGTACAGGAGGGGACTGGTCCGTGGACAGGGAGTACAGGAGGGGACTGGTCCGTGGACAGGGAGTACAGTAGGGGACTGGTCCGTGGACAGGGAGTACAGGAGGGGACTGGTCCGTGGACAGGGAGTACAGTAGGGGACTGGTCCGTGGACAGGGAGTACAGGAGGGAACTGGTCCGTGGACAGGGAGTACAGGAGGGGACTGGTCCGTGGACAGGGAGTACTGGTCCGTGAACAGGGAGTACAGGAGGGGACTCGTCCGTGGACAGGGAGTACAGGAGGGAACTGGTCCGTGGACAGGGAGTACAGGAGGGGACTGGTCCGTGGACAGGGAGTACAGGAGGGGACTGGTCCGTGAACAGGGAGTACAGTAGGGGACTGGTCCGTGGACAGGGAGTACAGGAGGGAACTGGTCCGTGGACAGGGAGTACAGGAGGGGACTGGTCCGTGGACAGGGAGTACAGGAGGGGACTGGTCCATGGGGGGTCACAACTTCTCACTAAACACATTTAACATGTTCCTAAATAATTCATAATAAAATAGGATTCCAAACATAGAGATCCTATTAAATTACAGTTATGTATTGTAATTCCTAATTGTATGATTCCAATTGTATGATTCCAATTCCATGATTCCAATTCTATGATTCCAATTCCATGATTCCAATTCTATGATTCTAATTCTATGATTCTAATTCTATGATTCCAACTATGATTCCAACTGTTTCTATGAGACAGGGGAAAGAGCAGCTGGTGCCTGGGTTAGACGTTTAAGCAGATATACGAATCCTAGACTCAGTCAATATTATTTCTCATTATTATTATTATTATTGTTTTTATTTTTATTTTACAGTATTTTATGTTTCTGAATAACAAAAGTTGTATAAATATGTTTTATGGGTTGTGTTTGACCGTTGAATGGCAACAAATTCATCCTTAATGGGTTTTATCCATTCGTGTGGTTTTATACTCAACCAAACCAGGACCAAACTGACAGTGGAATAGTCCAACTTTCCATTTATTCAGCAGTGTATCGGTCTACCTTTATAGAACGTATTTAACAAATCCATACTGATATGCGGTTAAAAGCTCAATCTTGCCCTGATCCACATGGCTCTGGTGAAACCTGGTGAACTACATAGGGAATAGGGTGCCATTGGAGATTTTTTTTAACCTTTTTTTTTTTAACTAGTCAGTTAAGAACAAATTCTTATTTACAATGACGGCCTACCGGGGAACAGTGGGTTAACTGCCTTGTTCAGGGGCAGAATGACAGATCTTTACCTTGTCAGCTCGGGGATTTGATCCAGCAGCCTTTCAGTTACTAGTCCTACACTCTAACCACTAGGCTACCCTGCCGCCTCTACACTCTAACCACTAGGCTACCCTGCCGCCTCTACACTCTAACCACTAGGCTACCCTGCAGCCTCTACACTCTAACCACTAGGCTACCCTGCAGCCTCTACACTCTAACCACTAGGCTACCCTGCCGCCTCTACACTCTAACCACTAGGCTACCCTGCCGCCTCTACACTCTAACCACTAGGCTACCCTGCCGCCTCTACACTCTAACCACTAGGCTACCTGCCACCTCTACACTCTAACCACTAGGCTACCCTGCCGCCCCTACACTCTAACCACTAGGCTACCTGCCACCCCTACACTCTAACCACTAGGCTACCTGCCACCTCTACACTCTAACCACTAGGCTACCTGCCACCTCTACACTCTAACCACTAGGCTACCTGCCACCTCTACACTCTAACCACTAGGCTACCTGCCGCCTCTACACTCTAACCACTAGGCTACCTGCCGCCTCTACACTCTAACCACTAGGCTACCCTGCCGCCTCTACACTCTAACCACTAGGCTACCTGCCGCCTCTACACTCTAACCACTAGGCTACCCTTCCGCCTCTACACTCTAACCACTAGGCTACCCTGCCGCCTCTACACTCTAACCACTAGGCTACCCTGCCGCCTCTACACTCTAACCACTAGGCTACCCTGCCTCCTCTACACTCTAACCACTAGGCTACCCTGCCGCCTCTACACTCTAACCACTAGGCTACCCTGCCGCCTCTACACTCTAACCACTAGGCTACCCTGCCTCCTCTACACTCTAACCACTAGGCTACCTGCCGCCCCAAGATGAAAGCCTTGTGATGGTAGAGAGGAGGAGGGTCTAGCATGGCTGTGATGGTAGAGAGGAGGAGGGTCTAGCATGGCTGTGATGGTAGAGAGGAGGAGGGTCTAGCATGGCTGTGATGGTAGAGAGGAGGAGGGTCTAGCATGGCTGTGATGGTAGAGAGGAGGAGCATGGCTGTGATGGTAGAGAGGAGGAGGGTCTAGCATGGCTGTGATGGTAGAGAGGAGGAGGGTCTAGCATGGCTGTGATGGTAGAGAGGAGGAGGGTCTAGCATGGCTGTGATGGTAGAGAGGAGGAGGGTCTAGCATGGCTGTGATGGTAGAGAGGAGGAGGGTCTAGCATGGCTGTGATGGTAGAGAGGAGGGTCTAGCATGGCTGTGATGGTAGAGAGGAGGAGGGTCTAGCATGGCTGTGATGGTAGAGAGGAGGAGGGTCTAGCATGGCTGTGATGGTAGAGAGGAGGAGGGTCTAGCATGGCTGTGATGGTAGAGAGGAGGAGGGTCTAGCATGGCTGTGATGGTAGAGAGGAGGAGGGTCTAGCATGGCTGTGATGGTAGAGAGGAGGGTCTAGCATGGCTGTGATGGTAGAGAGGAGGGTCTAGCATGGCTGTGATGGTAGAGAGGAGAGGGTCTAGCATGGCTGTGATGGTAGAGAGGAGGGTCTAGCATGGCTGTGATGGTAGAGAGGAGGAGGGTCTAGCATGGCTGTGATGGTAGAGAGGAGGGTCTAGCATGGCTGTGATGGTAGAGAGGAGGAGGGTCTAGCATGGCTGTGATGGTAGAGAGGAGGGTCTAGCATGGCTGTGATGGTAGAGAGGAGGAGGGTCTAGCATGGCTGTGATGGTAGAGAGGAGGAGGGTCTAGCATGGCTGTGATGGTAGAGAGGAGGAGGGTCTAGCATGGCTGTGATGGTAGAGAGGAGGAGGGTCTAGCATGGCTGTGATGGTAGAGAGGAGGGTCTAGCATGGCTGTGATGGTAGAGAGGAGGAGGGTCTAGCATGGCTGTGATGGTAGAGAGGAGGAGGGTCTAGCATGGCTGTGATGGTAGAGAGGAGGAGGGTCTAGCATGGCTGTGATGGTAGAGAGGAGGAGGGTCCTGGCTGTGATGGTAGAGAGGAGGAGGGTCTAATGGCTGATGGTAGAGAGGAGGGTCCAGCATGGCTGTGATGGTAGAGAGGAGGAGGGTCAGCATGGCTGTGATGGTAGAGAGGAGAACTAGCATGGCTGTGATGGTAGAGAGGAGGGTATGGCCATGGCTGTGATGAGAGAGGAGGAGGGTCTAGCATGGCTGTGATGGTAGAGAGGAGGGTCTAGCATGGCTGTGATGGTAGAGAGGAGGGGTCAGCTGGCTTTGATGGTAGAGAGGAGGGTCTCAGCATGGCTGTGATGGTAGAGCCGAGGGTCTCATGGCTGTGATGGTAGAGAGGAGGAGGGTCAGCATGGCTGTGATGGTAGAGAGGAGGAGGGTCTAGCATGGCTGTGATGGTAGAGAGGAGGAGGGTCTAGCATGGCTGTGATGGTAGAGAGGAGGAGGGTCTGCATGGCTGTGATGGTAGAGAGGAGGGGCTAGCATGGCTGCTGGTCCAAGGATGTCTAGCATGGCTGCGATGGTAGAGAGGAAAGTCTAGCATGGCTGTGATGGTAGAAGGAGGAGGGTCTAGCATGGCTGTGATGGTAGAGAGGAGTAGGGTCTAGCATGGCTGTGATGGTAGAGAGGAGGGTCTAGCATGGCTGTGATGGTAGAGAGGAGGAGGGTCTAGCATGGCTGTGATGGTAGAGAGGAGGGGGTCCAATGGTAGAGAGGAGGAGGGTCTAGCATGGCTGTGATGGTAGAGAGGAGGAGGGTCTAGCATGGCTGTGATGGTAGAGAGGAGGGTCCAGCATGGCTGTGATGGTAGAGAGGAGGAGGGTCTAGCATGGCTGTGAGACAGTAGCAGAGGAGGAGGGTCTAGCATGGCTGTGATGGTAGAGAGGAGGATTCTCATCACTTAAAGGAGGTAATACTGTGATGGTAGAAGGAGGGTCTAGCATGGCTGTGATGGTAGAGAATGAGGGTCTAGCATGGCTGTGATGGTAGAGAGGAGGAGGGTCTAGCATGGCTGTGATGGTAGAAGGAATCTAGCATGGCTGTGATGGTAGAGAGGAGGAGGGTCTAGCATGGCTGTGATGGTAGAGAGGAGGAGGGTCTAGCATGGCTGTGATGGTAGAGAAATCCATGGCTGTGATGGTAGAAGGAGGATTCAATGGCTGTGATGGTAGAGAGGAGGAGGGTGATGGTAGAGAGGGAGGGTCTAGCATGGCTGTGATGCATGGCTGTGATGGTAGAGAGGAGGAGGGTCTAGCATGGCTGTGATGGTAGAGAGGAGGGTCTAGCATGGCTGTGATGGTAGAGAGGAGGAGGGTCTAGCATGGCTGTGATGGTAGAGAGGAGGAGGGTCTAGCATGGCTGTGATGGTAGAGAGGAGGAGGGTCTAGCATGGCTGTGATGGTAGAGAGGAGGGTCTAGCATGGCTGTGATGGTAAGAGGAGGTATCTAGCATGGCTGTGATGGTAGAGAGGAGGGTCCAGCATGGCTGTGATGGTAGAGAATAGGAGGTTTTGTGATGGTAGAGAGGAGAGTCTAGCATGGCTGTTTTTAATGGTAGAGAGGAGGGTATAGCATGGCTGTGATGGTAGAGAGGAGGAGGGTTTTGGCTGTGATGGTAAGAGGAGGGTCTGAGCATGGCTGTGATGGTAGAGAGGAGGAGGGTCTAGCAATGGCTGTGATGGTAGAGAGGAGGGTCTAGCATGGCTGTGATGGTAGAGAGGAGGGTCTAGCATTGTGATGGTAGAGAGGCAGTTTTATATCTTTATGGAGGGTCTAGCATGGCTGTGATGGTAGAGAGGAGGAGGGTCTAGCATGGCTGTGATGGTAGAGAGGAGGAGGGTCTAGCATGGCTGTGATGGTAGAGAGGAGGAGGGTCTAGCATGGCTGTGATGGTAGAGAGGAGGGTCTAGCATGGCTGCGATGGTAGAGAGGAGGGTCTAGCATGGCTGCGATGGTAGAGAGGAGGGTCTAGCATGGCTGTGATGGTAGAGAGGAGGAGGGTCTAGCCATGGCTGTGATGGTAGAGAGGAGGAGGGTCTAGCATGGCTGTGATGGTAGAGAGGAGGACCTAGCATGGCTGTGATGGTAGAGAGGAGGACTAGCATGGCTGTGATGGTAGAGGAGGAGTCTGTTACATGGCTGGATGGTAGAGGCTGTGATGGTAGTCTGTTGGCTGTGATGGTAGAGAGGAGGGTCTGTTGGCTGTGATGGTAGAGAGGAGGAGGGTCTAGCATGGCTGTGATGGTAGACCAGGAGGGTCTAGCATGGCTGTGATGGTAGAGAGGAGGAGGGTCTAGCATGGCTGTGATGGTAGAGAGGAGGAGGGTTAGCATGGCTGTGATGGTAGAGAGGAGGGCTGTGAGGGTCTAGCATGGCTGCATGGTAGAGGGAGGGTCTAGCATGGCTGTGATGGTAGAGAGGAGGAGGGTCTAGCATGGCTGTGATGGTAGAGAGGAGGGTCTAGCATGGCTGTGATGGTAGAGAGGAGGGTCTAGCATGGCTGTGATGGTAGAGAGGAGGGTCTAGGGTCTAGTCTGGCTGTGATGGTAGAGAGAGGAGGGTCTGCATGGCTGTGATGGTAGAGAGGAGGGTCTAGCATGGCTGTGATGGTAGAGAGGAGGAGGGTCTAGCATGGCTGTGATGGTAGAGAGGAGGAGGGTCTAGCATGGCTGTGATGGTAGAGAGGAGGAGGGTCTAGCGTGGCTGTGATGGTAGAGAGGAGGAGGGTCTAGCATGGCTGTGATGGTAGAGAGGAGGAGGGTCAGCATGGCTGTGATGGTAGAGAGGAGGGTCTAGCATGGCTGTGATGGTAGAGAGGAGGAGGGTCTAGCATGGCTGTGATGGTAGAGAGGAGGAGGGTCCAGCATGGCTGTGATGGTCCACCATTGGTTTATTCTCTGTGCTCCGCTGGCCTATCCTCTTACAGTAATGCCTGACTCTAAATCTGACCAGCGAATCAGAGGGAGTTCACAAGGCTATTAAGGCTGAACTGATAATACATTGACAGAAAGAGGATCTGGCCCTAATCTGATGAGCAGAAAACCAATTGAATAATGCATCATTATATATTATATTATACAGCGACTTACAGTAGGGAGACTCTGACTTTCAGCGCAGGGCAGCTCCCTCAGGTAGTCTCACCATAGCCTCGCAAGCCGCCTCATCTCGTGACGGATGGTTCACTGCTCAGTGGTAATCAGTCTGGTAACTTGTAGACTGGTAATTATGAGTCTCGCAAGGCCATCCTTCCAAATGTCTCCTCATTGACTCGAGGAAAGCCTGAGTACAGTACCCTCAGACAGAAGGAGAGGAGATATATATATTTTTTTTCACCTTTATTTAACCAGGTAGGCCAGTTGAGAACAAGTTCTCATTTACAACTGCGACCTGGAGACAGTGCATTTTCACATACTGTGAGGTAGTAACATTTCATCACTTAAAGGAGGTAATACTTCCTTAAATCCACAGATGTAATAATGTCCCGGTCATTCCCTGTTGTCCCTAGATACACTGTAGATTAAAATAAATAAATATATATATATATATATGTTTATATGAAACACATTGCCAAACAAATCCATTATGTAAAACATTCAATCTCGTATTAATTTGTGTTTACATACAAGTGATATCTGTTTAACATGCACTGTTGCTGCATATTAGCATGTACATATAATATCACCAAGATACAGTGGTGATATTTAAACGGTTTCAAAGGATGAATAAAGCTGAAGTATTCTCTCAGGGTACGACCCCCCCCCCCGCCTCTACTGAAATATGATAGTTTTGTTCCACAGCGCAGATCTTAATAGCATCAGTGTTTTTAATAAATAAGAATAATTTTGCACGCTCAATTTTTCAGTTTTTGATTTGTTAAAAAAGTTTGAATATATCCAATAAATGTTGTTCCACTTCATGATTGTGTCCCATTTGTTGTTGATTCTTCACAAAAAATACAGTTTTATATCTTTATGTTTGAAGCCTGAAATGTGGCAAAAGGTCGCAAAGTTCAAGGGGGTCGAATACTTTCGCAAGGCACTGTATATATATATATATATATATATGGGACCAGTCTGTCACACCATGGGACCAGTCTGTTATACCATGGGACCAGTCTGTTACACCATGGGACCAGTCTGTTACACCATGGGACCAGTCTGTTACACCATGGGACCAGTCTGTTACACCATGGGACCAGTCTGTTCTCTGAGAGGAGAGACCTGGTCTGTTACACCATGGGACCAGTCTGTTACACCATGGGACCAGTCTGTTACACCATGGGACCAGTCTGTTACACCATGGGACCAGTCTGTTACACCATGGGACCAGTCTGTTACACCATGGGACCAGTCTGTTATACCATGGGACCAGTCTGTTACACCATGGGACCAGTCTGTTACACCATGGGACCAGTCTGTTACACCATGGGACCAGTCTGTTACACCATGGGACCAGTCTGTTATACCATGGGACCAGTCTGTTACACCATGGGACCAGTCTGTTACACCATGGGACCAGTCTGTTACACCATGGGACCAGTCTGTTACACCATGGGACCAGTCTGTTCTCTGAGAGGAGAGACCTGGTCTGTTATACCATGGGACCAGTCTGTTATACCATGGGACCAGTCTGTTATACCATGGGACCAGTCTGTTATACCATGGGACCAGTCTGTTATATCATGGGACCAGTCTGTTACACCATGGGACCAGTCTGTTATACCATGGGACCAGTCCTCCTGGGGGAAACTATCAGTCCTCCTGGGGTAAATACTAGTCCTCCTGGGGTAACTATCAGTCCTCCTGGGGCAACTACCAGTTCTCCTGGGGTAACTACAAGTCCTCCAGGGGTAACTATCAGTCCTCCTGGGGGTAACTATCAGTCCTCCTGGGGCAACTACCAGTTCTCCTGGGGCAACTACCAGTCCTCCTGGAGTAACTACCAGTCCTCCAGGGGTAACTATCAGTCCTCCAGGGGTAACTATCAGTCCTCCTGGGGGTAACTATCAGTCCTCCTGGGGTAACTACCAGTCCTCCTGGGGTAACTATCAGTCTTCCTGGTGTAACTATCAGTCCTCCTGGGTTAACTACCAGTCCTCCTGGGGGTAACTATCAGTCCTCCTGGGGTAAATACTAGTCCTCCTGGGGTAACTATCAGTCCTCCTGGGGTAATTACCAGTCCTCCTGGGGCAACTACCAGTTCTCCTGGGGTAACAACTAGTCCTCCAGGGGTAACTATCAGTCCTCCTGGGGGTAACTATCAGTCCTCCTGGGGTAACTACCAGTCCTCCTGGGGTAACTACCAGTCCTCCTGGGGTAACTACTAGTCCTTCGGTGGTAACTATCAGTCCTCCTGGGGGTAACTACCAGTCCTCCTGGGGGTAACTACTAGTCCTCCTGTGGTAATTACCAGTCCTCCTGGGGTAACTACTAGTCCTCCGGTGGTAACTATCAGTCCTCCTGGGGGTAACTACCAGTCCTCCTGGGGTAATTACCAGTCCTCCTGGGGGTAACTACCAGTCCTCCTGGGGGTAACTACTAGTCCTCCTGGGGGTAACTATCAGTCCTCCTGGGGGTAACTATCAGTCCTCCTGGGGTAAATACTAGTCCTCCTGGGGTAATTACCCGTCCTCCTGGGGTAACTACCAGTCCTCCTGGGGTAATTACCAGTCCTCCTGAGGGTAACTACCAGTCCTCCTGGGGGTAACTACCAGTCCTCCTGGGGGTAACTACTAGTCCTCCTGTGGTAATTACCAGTCCTCCTCGGGTAACTACTAGTCCTCCGGTGGTAACTATCAGTCCTCCTGGGGGTAACTACCAGTTCTCCTGGGGTAATTACCAGTCCTCCTGGGGTAACTACCAGTCCTCCTGGGGGTAACTACCAGTCCTCCTGGGGGTAACTACCAGTCCTCCTGAGGGTAACTACCTGTCCTCCTGGGGTAACTATCAGTCCTCCTGGGGGTAACTACCAGTCCTCCTGGGGCTAACTACATGTCCTCC
Source organism: Oncorhynchus gorbuscha (assembly GCF_021184085.1). NCBI lineage: Eukaryota > Metazoa > Chordata > Actinopteri > Salmoniformes > Salmonidae > Oncorhynchus > Oncorhynchus gorbuscha. Next base: position 81,881,035 of record NC_060183.1, on the reverse strand, counting down.
TGAGGGTAACTATCAGTCCTCCTGGGGTAACTACCAGTCCTCCTGGGGGTAACTACCAGTCCTCCTGGGGCTAACTACTAGTCCTCCTGTGGTAACTACCAGTCCTCCTGGGGTAACTACCAGTCCTCCTGGGGGTAACTATCAGTCCTCCTAGGGTAACTACTAGTCCTCCTGGGGTAACTACTAGTCCTCCGGTGGTAACTATCAGTCCTCCTGGGGGTAACTACCAGTCCTCCTGGGGGTAACTACCAGTCCTCCTGGAGGTAACTACCAGTCCTCCTGGGGTAACTACTAGTCCTCCTGGGGGTAATTACCAGTCCTCCTGGGGTAACTACTAGTCCTCCTGGGGTAACTAATAGTCCTCCGGTGGTAACTATCAGTCCTCCTGGGGGTAACTACCAGTCCTCCTGGGGTAACTACTAGTCCTCCTGGGGTAACTACCAGTCCTCCTGGGGTAACTACTAGTCCTCCTGTGGTAATTACCAGTCCTCCTGGGGGACTATCTATAGGATACTAATATATACGATACAATCAAAGACGGTAGGGTTCTAAAATCTTATAGGATTTTTTAAATGTGGATTATTGGATTCCTATAGGATATGTGGACTAAGGGTTGGTTGACAACTCAACCAAATGTAAATCAAACCCAGTAGGCACCGTTTTTCCCCCGATGTCAATCGCGTCTTTAGGAGGCACTGTAACTAGCTTGCTTACAATGTGTGATGACGAGTGTATTGTTGCAGAAATCAATAGGCCTATGCTCAACCAAATAAGGGAGGGATGGTGGGGCAGTTGCCATTTTTTTTTTTCATTTTGAGCACCTGCCCCCTGAAAGGTCTGTGCACTATCCTGTCATGGACGCATTCCAGTGGACTCCTGTGTGGGCAGAGGTAGAGACACACACACACACACAGAGTGATGTGAAAGGCCATGTTCTCAGAGCAACACAAAGAGTTGTAGAGACACGGGAGAGGAATGGTGTTAGGAACAAAACAAAGAGTTCTAGAGACACGGGTGAGGAATGGTGTTAGGAACAAAACAAAGAGTTCTAGAGACACGGGAGAGGAATGGTGTTAGGAACAAAACAAAGAGTTCTAGAGACACGGGAGAGGAATGGTGTTAGGAACATAAAGAGTTCTAGAGACACGGGAGAGGAATGGTGTTAGGAACAAAACAAAGAGTTCTAGAGACACGGGAGAGGAATGGTGTTAGGAACAAAACAAAGAGTTCTAGAGACACGGGAGAGGAATGGTGTTAGGAACAAAACAAAGAGTTCTAGAGACACGGGAGAGGAATGGTGTTAGGAACAAAAAGAGTTCTAGAGACACGGGAGAGGAATGGTGTTAGGAACAAAACAAAGAGTTGTAGAGACACGGGAGAGGAATGGTGTTAGGAACAAAACAAAGAGTTCTAGAGACACGGGAGAGGAATGGTGTTAGGAACAAAACAAAGAGTTCTAGAGACACGGGAGAGGAATGGTGTTAGGAACAAAACAAAGAGTTCTAGAGACACGGGAGAGGAATGGTGTTAGGAACAAAACAAAGAGTTCTAGAGACACGGGAGAGGCATGGTGTTAGGAACAAAACAAAGAGTTGTAGAGACACGGGAGAGGCATGGTGTTAGGAACAAAACAAAGAGTTGTAGAGACACGGGAGAGGCATGGTGTTAGGAACAAAACAAAGAGTTGTAGAGACACGGGAGAGGCATGGTGTTAGGAACAAAACAAAGAGTTCTAGAGACACGGGAGAGGAATGGTGTTAGGAACATAAAGAGTTCTAGAGACACGGGATAGGAATGGTGTTAGGAACAAAACAAAGAGTTGTAGAGACACGGGAGAGGAATGGTGTTAGGAACAAAACAAAGAGTTGTAGAGACACGGGAGAGGAATGGTGTTAGGAACAAAACAAAGAGTTCTAGAGACACGGGAGAGGAATGGTGTTAGGAACAAAACAAAGAGTTCTAGAGACATGGGAGAGGAATGGTGTTAGGAACAAAACAAAGAGTTCTAGAGACACGGGAGAGGAATGGTGTTAGGAACAAAACAAAGAGTTCTAGAGACACGGGAGAGGCATGGTGTTAGGAACAAAACAAAGAGTTGTAGAGACACGGGAGAGGCATGGTGTTAGGAACAAAACAAAGAGTTCTAGAGACACGGGAGAGGAATGGTGTTAGGAACAAAACAAAGAGTTCTAGAGACACGGGAGAGGAATGGTGTTAGGAACAAAACAAAGAGTTGTAGAGACACGGGAGAGGAATGGTGTTAGGAACAAAACAAAGAGTTCTAGAGACACGGGAGAGGAATGGTGTTAGGAACAAAACAAAGAGTTGTAGAGACACGGGAGAGGAATGGTGTTAGGAACAAAACAAAGAGTTGTAGAGACACGGGAGAGGAATGGTGTTAGGAACAAAACAAAGAGTTCTAGAGACACGGGAGAGGAATGGTGTTAGGAACAAAACAAAGAGTTCTAGAGACACGGGAGAGGAATGGTGTTAGGAACAAAACAAAGAGTTGTAGAGACACGGGAGAGGAATGGTGTTAGGAACAAAACAAAGAGTTCTAGAGACACGGGAGAGGACTGGTGTTAGGAACAAAACAAAGAGTTGTAGAGACACGGGAGAGGCATGGTGTTAGGAACAAAACAAAGAGTTCTAGAGACACGGGAGAGGAATGGTGTTAGGAACAAAACAAAGAGTTCTAGAGACACGGGAGAGGAATGGTGTTAGGAACAAAACAAAGAGTTGTAGAGACACGGGAGAGGAATGGTGTTAGGAACAAAACAAAGAGTTCTAGAGACACGGGAGAGGAATGGTGTTAGGAACAAAACAAAGAGTTGTAGAGACACGGGAGAGGAATGGTGTTAGGAACAAAACAAAGAGTTCTAGAGACACGGGAGAGGAATGGTGTTAGGAACAAAACAAAGAGTTCTAGAGACACGGGAGAGGAATGGTGTTAGGAACATAAAGAGTTCTAGAGACACGGGAGAGGAATGGTGTTAGGAACAAAACAAAGAGTTCTAGAGACACGGGAGAGGAATGGTGTTAGGAACAAAACAAAGAGTTCTAGAGACACGGGAGAGGAATGGTGTTAGGAACAAAGAGTTCTAGAGACACGGGAGAGGAATGGTGTTAGGAACATAAAGAGTTCTAGAGACACGGGAGAGGAATGGTGTTAGGAACAAAACAAAGAGTTGTAGAGACACGGGAGTGGAATGGTGTTAGGAACAAAACAAAGAGTTGTAGAGACACGGGAGAGGAATGGTGTTAGGAACATAAAGAGTTCTAGAGACACGGGAGAGGAATGGTGTTAGGAACAAAACAAAGAGTTGTAGAGACACGGGAGAGGAATGGTGTTAGGAACAAAACAAAGAGTTCTAGAGACACGGGAGAGGAATGGTGTTAGGAACAAAACAAAGAGTTCTAGAGACACGGGAGAGGAATGGTGTTAGGAACAAAACAAAGAGTTCTAGAGACACGGGAGAGGAATGGTGTTAGGAACAAAACAAAGAGTTCTAGAGACACGGGAGAGGCATGGTGTTAGGAACAAAACAAAGAGTTGTAGAGACACGGGAGAGGCATGGTGTTAGGAACAAAACAAAGAGTTCTAGAGACACGGGAGAGGCATGGTGTTAGGAACAAAACAAAGAGTTGTAGAGACACGGGAGAGGCATGGTGTTAGGAACAAAACAAAGAGTTGTAGAGACACAGGAGAGGAATGGTGTTAGGAACAAAACAAAGAGTTCTAGAGACACGGGAGAGGAATGGTGTTAGGAACAAAACAAAGAGTTGTAGAGACACGGGAGAGGAATGGTGTTAGGAACAAAACAAAGAGTTGTAGAGACACGGGAGAGGAATGGTGTTAGGAACAAAACAAAGAGTTCTAGAGACACGGGAGAGGAATGGTGTTAGGAACAAAACAAAGAGTTCTAGAGACACGGGAGAGGAATGGTGTTAGGAACAAAACAAAGAGTTCTAGAGACACGGGAGAGGAATGGTGTTAGGAACAAAACAAAGAGTTCTAGAGACACGGGAGAGGAATGGTGTTAGGAACAAAACAAAGAGTTCTAGAGACACGGGAGAGGCATGGTGTTAGGAACAAAACAAAGAGTTGTAGAGACACGGGAGAGGACTGGTGTTAGGAACAAAACAAAGAGTTCTAGAGACACGGGAGAGGAATGGTGTTAGGAACAAAACAAAGAGTTCTAGAGACACGGGAGAGGAATGGTGTTAGGAACAAAACAAAGAGTTGTAGAGACACGGGAGAGGAATGGTGTTAGGAACAAAACAAAGAGTTCTAGAGACACGGGAGAGGAATGGTGTTAGGAACAAAACAAAGAGTTGTAGAGACACGGGAGAGGAATGGTGTTAGGAACAAAACAAAGAGTTCTAGAGACACGGGAGAGGAATGGTGTTAGGAACAAAACAAAGAGTTCTAGAGACACGGGAGAGGAATGGTGTTAGGAACAAAACAAAGAGTTCTAGAGACACGGGAGAGGAATGGTGTTAGGAACAAAACAAAGAGTTGTAGAGACACGGGAGAGGAATGGTGTTAGGAACAAAACAAAGAGTTCTAGAGACACGGGAGAGGAATGGTGTTAGGAACAAAACAAAGAGTTCTAGAGACACGGGAGAGGCATGGTGTTAGGAACAAAACAAAGAGTTCTAGAGACACGGGAGAGGAATGGTGTTAGGAACAAAACAAAGAGTTCTAGAGACACGGGAGAGGAATGGTGTTAGGAACAAAACAAAGAGTTGTAGAGACACGGGAGAGGAATGGTGTTAGGAACAAAACAAAGAGTTCTAGAGACACGGGAGAGGAATGGTGTTAGGAACAAAACAAAGAGTTGTAGAGACACGGGAGAGGAATGGTGTTAGGAACAAAACAAAGAGTTGTAGAGACACGGGAGAGGAATGGTGTTAGGAACAAAACAAAGAGTTCTAGAGACACGGGAGAGGAATGGTGTTAGGAACAAAACAAAGAGTTGTAGAGACACGGGAGAGGAATGGTGTTAGGAACAAAACAAAGAGTTCTAGAGACACGGGAGAGGAATGGTGTTAGGAACAAAACAAAGAGTTCTAGAGACACGGGAGAGGCATGGTGTTAGGAACAAAACAAAGAGTTCTAGAGACACGGGAGAGGAATGGTGTTAGGAACATAAAGAGTTCTAGAGACACGGGAGAGGAATGGTGTTAGGAACATAAAGAGTTCTAGAGACACGGGAGAGGAATGGTGTTAGGAACAAAACAAAGAGTTGTAGAGACACGGGAGAGGAATGGTGTTAGGAACAAAACAAAGAGTTGTAGAGACACGGGAGAGGAATGGTGTTAGGAACAAAACAAAGAGTTCTAGAGACACGGGAGAGGAATGGTGTTAGGAACAAAACAAAGAGTTCTAGAGACACGGGAGAGGAATGGTGTTAGGAACAAAACAAAGAGTTCTAGAGACACGGGAGAGGAATGGTGTTAGGAACAAAACAAAGAGTTCTAGAGACACGGGAGAGGCATGGTGTTAGGAACAAAACAAAGAGTTCTAGAGACACGGGAGAGGAATGGTGTTAGGAACAAAACAAAGAGTTGTAGAGACACGGGAGAGGAATGGTGTTAGGAACAAAACAAAGAGTTCTAGAGACACGGGAGAGGAATGGTGTTAGGAACAAAACAAAGAGTTGTAGAGACACGGGAGAGGAATGGTGTTAGGAACATAAAGAGTTCTAGAGACACGGGAGAGGAATGGTGTTAGGAACAAAACAAAGAGTTCTAGAGACACGGGAGAGGAATGGTGTTAGGAACAAAACAAAGAGTTCTAGAGACACGGGAGAGGAATGGTGTTAGGAACAAAACAAAGAGTTCTAGAGACACGGGAGAGGCATGGTGTTAGGAACAAAACAAAGAGTTGTAGAGACACGGGAGAGGCATGGTGTTAGGAACAAAACAAAGAGTTCTAGAGACACGGGAGAGGAATGGTGTTAGGAACAAAACAAAGAGTTCTAGAGACACGGGAGAGGACTGGTGTTAGGCCCGAAACAAGGACGGTTCATCTGAACTTGACCAATAAGAAACTCTTATTTTCGTTTATTTCCGTTGCAAAATGTTTTATTCGGGCACTAATGCATATGACCCATTTCTTTTCCATCCTCTCCCCACAATTAGACAGGAGTACAACCTGTGAGGAGAGGATGTTACCGTGCATTAGGATCTATTCTTTACGATGCGATTAGAGACTTATATGCCTGTAACATTCGCTCCTACACGTTTTACTTTGTTTGAGGATGTCTACATTATGCCACATGAATGGATTAATGCTGTATATGCATATAATATAATAATAATATATGTAGCTAACAGCAGCCACATCTGGAAAACAGTCAAACAACTGGATACCGATAAATGGCAGATTTTATAAAAGGTTGTTTTTTGATCGTTACAGAACATAATTCGTTTTCACCGTTACTCTCTGTTGTTCCCAGTCCGTTACTCTCAGTTACTCTCTGTTGTTCCCAGTCCGTTACTCTCTGTTGTTCCCAGTCCGTTACTCTCTGTTACTCTCCGTTACTCTCCGTTACTCTCTGTTACTCTCCGTTACTCTCTGTTACTCTTTGATGTTCCCAGTCAGTTAGTCTCCATTACTCTCTGTTACTCTCCGTTACGCTCCGTTACTCTCTGTTACTCTCTGTTATTCTCCGTTACTCTCCGTTGTTCCCAGTCAGTTAGTCTCCGTTACTCTCCGTTGTTCCCAGTCAGTTAGTCTCCGTTACTCTCTGTTACTCTCCGTTACTCTCCATTGTTCCCAGACAGTTAGTCTCCGTTACTCTCCGTTACTCTCCGTTACTCAGTTACTCTCCCTTGGTCTCCGTTACTCTCCGTTACTCTCAGTTACTCTCCGTTGGTCTCCATTACTCTCTGTTGGACTCCGTTACTCTCCGTTGGTCTCCGTTATTCTCCGTTACTCTCCGTTACTCTCCGTTGTTCCCAGTCAGTCTCCGTTACTCTCTGTTACTCTCCGTTACTCTCCGTTGTTCCCAGTCAGTTAGTCTCCGTTACTCTCTGTTACTCTCCGTTACTCTCCGTTACTCTCCGTTATTCTCCGTTACTCTCCGTTGTTCCCAGTCAGTTAGTCTCCGTTACTCTCTGTTACTCTCCGTTACTCTCCGTTGTTCCCAGTCAGTTAGTCTCCGTTACTCTCCGTTACTCTCCGTTACTCTCCGTTGGTCTCCGTTACTCTCCGTTGGTCTCTGTTACTTTCAGTTACTCTCCGTTGGTCTCTGTTACTTTCAGTTACTCTCCGTTGGTCTCTGTTACTTTCAGTTACTCTCCGTTGGTCTCCGTTATTCTCCGCTAGTCTCCGCTAGTCTCAGTTACTCTCTGTTATTCTCCGTTACTCTCCGTTACTCTCCGTTATTCTCCGTTACTCTCCGTTGGTCTCCGTTACTCTCCGTTATTCTCCGTTACTCTCCGTTACTCTCCGTTATTCTCCGTTACTCTCCGTTGGTATCCATTACTCTCCGTTGGACTCCGTTACTCTCCGTTGGTCTCCGTTACTCTCCGTTACTCTCCGTTACTCTCCGTTAGTCTCCGTTACTCTCCGTTACTCTCCGTTATTCTCCGTTGGTCTCCGTTGGTCTCTGTTACTCTCCGTTACTCTCCGTTATTCTCCGTTATTCTCCGTTACTCTCCGTTACTCTCCGTTGGTCTCCGTTACTCTCCGTTGGTCTCCGTTACTCTCCGTTGGTCTCCGTTACTCTCAGTTACTCTCCGTTGGTCTCCGTTACTCTCCGTTACTCTCCGTCACTCTCCGTCACTCTCCGTTACTCTCCGTCACTCTCCGTCACTCTCCGTCACTCTCCGTTGGTCTCCGTTACTCTCCGTTGGTCTCCGTTACTCTCCGTTACTCTCCGTTACTCTCCGTCACTCTCCGTCACTCTCCGTTACTCTCCGTCGGTCTCCGTTACTCTCCGTCGGTCTCCGTTACTCTCCGTCACTCTCCGTTACTCTCCGTTATTCTCCGTTGGTCTCCGTTACTCTCCGTTGGTCTCCGTTACTCTCCGTTACTCTCCGTTGGTCTCTGTTACTCTCCGTTACTCTCAGTTACTCTCCGTTGTCTCTGTTACTCTCCGTTACTCTCCGTTACTCTCCGTTATTCTCCGTTACTCTCCGTTACTCTCCGTTGGTTTCCGTTACTCTCCGTTACTCTCCGTTGGTTTCCATTACTCTCCGTTACTCTCCGTTACTCTCCGTGGTTCACATTAAGGCCTATATGGATTACGTTTTATTTTCTGCCATTTTAAATGGCTGTGATTTATTGAAGAACTAATTTTGGCTTCTTCTCCTTTAAAAGAAAATACACCGCCTTAAGTATTCCTAACCCTTTGAATTATTCCACATTTTGTTGTTCCAGCCTGAATTCTAAATGTATTAAATATATATATTTTTTTGCATCTCACCCATCTACAAACAAAACCCCATAATAACAAAGTGAAAACATGTTTTTAGAAATCTTTGAAAATTAAATAATATCATTTACATAAGTATTCACACCCCTGAGTCAATACATGTTAAAATCACCTTTGGCAGCTATTACAGCTGTGAGTCTTTCTGGGTAAGTATCTAAGAGCTTTGGACACCTGGATTGTACAATATTTTCACATTATTATTTAATACATTCTTCAATCTCTGTCAAGTTGGTTGTTGATCATTGCTAGACAGCCATTTTTTAAGTCTTACCATAGATTTGCAGGAACATTCAATGTCTTGGTAAGCAACTCCAGTGTATATTTGGCCTTGTGCTTTAGGTATATTGTCCTGCTGAAAGGTGAATTCGTCTCCCAGTGTCTGTTGGAAAGCAGACTGAACCAGATTTCCTCTAGGATTTATTCTGTAGCTCTATTCAGTTTATTTTTTTATCCCTCCCCCCAGGGTAGTTCTTCCCGATGACAAACATACTCATGAATGATGCAACACCATGCTTGAAAATATAAAGAGTGATTTGGATAAAACAGTCTGCTAAATGGCAAATAATTTCTATTATATTATTATTCAGTTTTTTTTTAGTGTCTAATTGCAAACAGGAAGCATTTGTCTAATTGCAAACAGGAAGCATGTTGTCTGATGCAACCAGGATGCATTGAAAATATAAACAGGATGCATTTGTCTTATTGCAAACAGGATGAATAATTTCTAATTGCAAACAGGATGCATTTTTAATTGCAAACAGTTTTACTTTTATGTTGTCTAATTGCAAACAGGATGCATGTTGTCTAATTGCAAACAGGATGCATGTTGTCTTATTGCAAACAGGATGCATGTTGTCTAATTGCAAACAGGATGCATGTTGTCTTATTGCAAACAGGATGCATGTTGTCTTATTGCAAACAGGATGCATGTTGTCTTATTGCAAACAGGATGCATGTTGTCTAATTGCAAACAGGATGCATGTTGTCTTATTGCAAACAGGATGCATGTTGTCTTATTGCAAACAGGATGCATGTTGTCTAATTGCAAACAGGATGCATGTTGTCTAATTGCAAACAGGATGCATGTTGTCTAATTGCAAACAGGATGCATGTTGTCTTATTGCAAACAGGATGCATGTTGTCTAATTGCAAACAGGATGCATGTTGTCTAATTGCAAACAGGATGCATGTTGTCTAATTGCAAACAGGATGCATGTTGTCTAATTGCAAACAGGATGCATGTTGTCTAATTGCAAACAGGATGCATGTTGTCTAATTGCAAACAGGATGCATGTTGTCTAATTGCAAACAGGATGCATGTTGTCTAATTGCAAACAGGATGCATGTTGTCTAATTGCAAACAGGATGCATGTTGTCTAATTGCAAACAGGAAGCATGTTGTCTTATTGCAAACAGGATGCATGTTGTCTAATTGCAAACAGGATGCATGTTGTCTAATTGCAAACAGGAAGCATGTTGTCTAATTGCAAACAGGATGCATGTTGTCTAATTGCAAACAGGATGCATGTTGTCTTATTGCAAACAGGATGCATGTTGTCTTATTGCAAACAGGATGCATGTTGTCTTATTGCAAACAGGATGCATGTTGTCTTATTGCAAACAGGATGCATGTTGTCTTATTGCAAACAGGATGCATGTTGTCTTATTGCAAACAGGATGCATGTTTTGGAATATGTTTTATTCTGTTCAGGCTTCCTTCCTTTCACTGTTATTTAAGTTAGTATTGTGGAGTAACTACAATGTTGATCTATCCTCAGTTCTCCTATCACAGCAATTAAACTCTGTTTTAAAGTCACGATTGGCCTCTTGGTGAAATCCCTGAGTGGTTTCCTTCCTCTCGGGCAACTGAGGTTAGTAATGACGCCTGTATCTTAGTAGTGACTGGGTGTATTGATACACCATCCAAAGTGTAATTACTAACTTCACCATGCTCAAAGGGATATTCAATGTCTACTTTTTAAATGTTTACCCATCTATCAATAGGTGCCCTTCTTTACAAGGAATTGGAAAACCTCCCTGATCTTTGTGGTTGAATCTCTGTTTGAAATTCACTACTGGACTGAGGGACCTTACAGATAATTGTATATGTGGGGTACAGAGACGAGGTAGTCATTCCAAAACCACGTTAAACACTATCATTATTGCACACAGCGTGTGACCATGCAACTTGTTAAGCGCATTTTTACTCCTGAACTTCATGCTTTCCATAAAAAGGGGTTGAATATTTATTGTCTCAAGACATTTCAGCTTTTAATTTTTTTTCTCGTAATTTGTAAAAAATAAAAATAAATAAAAATGTCTAGAAACGTAATTTAAAATAAATAAATCTCTATTTAAATCAATTTTGAATTCAAGATGTACTCAACAAAATGGGGGAAAAAGTCAAGGTGGTGTGAATACTTTCTGAAGGCACTGGTATGACTTCAGGCAACAGCCACGGCTACCAAATAATGTTTTTGTCATAACATAATTTCTGAAAACCCTTGATAATATAGGCTACTACTGTCCTCTCTTCAATCATTCAATTTATAAATCACATTCAAATAATTAAATACAAATACGATCAGGACACATACGCATTAGTCAGAGAAAATATACATTTGATAAAGAAAATAGACCTATAGGCCTCGACTGCCAATGCAAATTGGCAGATGATCGACTATTCAAAACAACAAGGCTTTTTCACAGTAAATTATCTTCACCATAAATTAACAGACAAAATGCCAAGCTAAGAATTCAAATAAATATACAGGCCTAAAATAGCATATAACAAAAAAAAACAAATGCAGCCGCCTGGCAGCTTTTTTACAACGGTTTGAATAAGAGAAGCATCGTCAACAATTGTCTTTAATATTACTACTATGTTATTATATTTTTCCCAGCTGAAAGAATAATTATACTATATTGTTTTAATAGAAATATCACCAATAATCATATTTTTGTTATATAAACATATTGATATTTGTTATTTAAAACCAATGAAAACATAATTAAGCATTTTTTGGTATGCACAGAAAAATAACCAACAACATTTGTTGCTTTAATTCAAAGTATAAATGTTACGTAATTCCTAAATAATCCTGTGTAATTGCAAAATTTTAAATCATGGACATTCTGTATGTTATGTTCAAACAAAAACTTAAGAAGGGGTACTGTAAATATAGCTCACAAATATCTGAAAACCCTTCATACAAATATTGGTTTACCAAAACCTCATAACGTAGCTCAAAACGACCAAAACGGAGAACTGATGAAATCAACCGTTCAATGGAAAGAAGGGCTCTCTGGAGTGAGCTCGGCTACATCTGTTGCGTAAGAGGCTATAGCATAGGCTTTGGTGACATCATGCGGTCACAAATGGCATTTACATCTCATCCCCATTTAGAAGTGGACTCAAAAGCACCTGCATCTCATCCATTTTCTTCACCAGGCATTATTGTAAACATGGAATTAGTCAAAATTATTTCTACAGGGATGCTCAGTCCTTGACGCGAACTGAAATATAGGTGCGGGGTAGTTTACGTTTCTGTGCCGGGAACTGCAATATTTTATAAGAGATATAGGAACTCAAGTAGCATAAAGTGAGGTGCCGGCAACGTTAACCACGCACGCAGTAACCACTGCACGCAGTAACCCCAAGACTGCCGCGCAGCTCCGCCCGGACATCCACGCAGAGCACTTTAGAAATATCAGCCCACACAGAGAAGCTCGAGATTGAATTTCCCCGTTAGTTAACACTATCAAGGTTTCCCTTTACAGTGGCAATTGTGATCGATCAACGCAACATTAGCCACTTTCATTGCAACATACCTAAACAAAACAAACTATGCAAGAGATGTTGATGTAGGCAGAACACATCAGGAGTAGGATTGTATTGACTCACCGGCGACATAACAATCCCGGCGAGGCATAACCAATCAGAGCTGCAGTAGGCCTATATGCAAATAGACCATTGACCATTTACTTTGAACTGTACTGTGTTTACAGAACGAGTGGTCTTGAGAAAATTCATTTGTTTTGAGATCAAAGGGAGAGCTGCATTTAGCCACGTGTGCATATTTGGTTCATATTCTTTGCTAGTTAGTGAGTTATTAGCCTGGTAATAGATCGTTTTTAGTCAGCAATAAGGCAGTGATTGCTTCCTACATCGCTAAGATGTAAAAGAGAATGGTTGACATGTATGTAACAGTATAATTTTAAACCGTCCCCTCGCCCATACCCGGGCGCGAACCAGGGACCTTCTGCACACATCAACAACAGTCACCCTCGAAGCATTGTTACCCATCGCTCCACAAAGGCGCACACCGCTAACTAAGCTAGCCGTTTCACATCCGTTACACTCACCCCCCTTTTGACCTTCCTCCTTTTGCCGCAGCAACCAGTAATCCGGGTCAACAGCACCAATGTAACAGTATAATTTTAAACAGTCCCCTCACCCATACCCGGGCGCGAACCAGGGACCTTCTGCACACATCAACAACAGTCACCCTCGAAGCATCGTTACCCATCTCTCCACAAAGGCAGCGGCCCTTGCAGAGCAAGGGGAACTACTACTTCAAGGTCTCAGAGCTAGTGACGTAACCGATTGAAGCGCTATTTAGCGCACACCGCTAACTAAGCTAGCCGTTTCACATCCGTTACATGTACATGCTCCTAACCAATTGTGCGATTTTGTTAGTTTTTTTTGCCTTGTTTGTAACTGATTTTGTAACTTATTTTCTACATAATGTTGCTGCTTACCGTCTCTTATGACCGACAGTAACTTCTGGACATCAGAACTGCGATTACTCACCACGAACACTCACCACGAACTGGAAGAAGCTTTTTCCTTTAATGAGTCAGACGAGAAGGATATACTGCTCTCCCGGGAACAAGTTCAAATCCCTGTCATTTGCGTGAAGAAAAGATGGAGGAAAAGAGGACGCGGGTCGGGCTGCCTTCTGAGAAACCATAGGTGAGCGAGTCAACTCCCACTGCCATCCTTCCTACTTGGTAACATGCAATCATTGCAAAATAAAATTGATGACCTACGATTACGATTATCCTCCCAACAACCTCTCCCCGAGAACTGTAATATCTTCATGTTTCAAGAGTCAGACCACCATAGTCCCTGTGCCCAGAACAGAGATGGTAACCTGCCAAATGATTACTGCCCTGACTAGGGGTGGTGGTAGCCATGAAGTGCTTTGAAAGGCTGGTCATGGCTCAATATCAACAGCATTATCCTGGATACCCTAGACCCACTACCTAATGATAAGCTGTAGACCTCTACCAAGAGATTCCACAGATATTGTAATCTCAATTTCCACACTGCCCTTTCCCACCTGGAGAAAAGGAACACCCATGTGAGAATGCTGTTCATTGGTGTTGAACACTGAGCTGTAGAAAATGCCCTCTGGAAGCAGCGCCCACTAGCTAAGGATCCTGGGACTTTAACACCTCCCTCTAAACTGGATCCTGGACTTTATCAGTATGCCCCAGGTGGTAAGGGTAGGCAAACAAAACATCTGCCACGCTTTATCCACACACAGGGATGCATACAAAGCTCTCTCCTGTCCTCCATTTGGCCTGATCCCTGTTCACTCATGACTGCATTCCTGCTTAAACGACAAAACACCATCATTTAGTTTGCTGACGACACAACAGTGGAAGAGGATCAGATGACAATGATGAGACAGCCTTAGGGAGGAGGTCAGAAACTGGCATGTGGTGCCAAGTCAACAACCTGTCATCTCAATATGTGCATCAAGAGAAAGGAGCTGATACATATCCTAACAGGAAAAGCCATGGATTACAGGCAACATCCACATCGATGGGGCTGTAGTGGAGCTGCCGTCGAGAGTTTCAGGTTCACTAATGGTGTCCACATCAACAACGAACAATCATGGTTCAAACAACCAAGACAACCGTAAAACAGGAGTAATAAAACCTTTTCCCCCAGCTCAGGAGACTGGATTTAGCATGGGTCCCCAGATCCTCAAACGGTTCTGCAAAGCTGCACCATCGAGATCATCCTGACCGGTTGCATCACCGCCTGGTATTGCAACTGCTTGGCTTCCAATCGCTAAGGCGCTAACACTGAGCATGCACAGCACCAGTACATAACTGGGGCAATGCTTCCTGACATCCAGGACCTTTAAATAGGCCACCGAACTATTACATTGACCCCCCTCCATTTGTTTTGTAGGATGCTACTACATGCTGTTTATTATCTATGCGTAGTCACTTCACCCCTACCTACATGTACAAATTCACCTTTATATAGCCTCCACATTGACTCTGTAGTCCCTGTGCCCTGTATATAGCCTCCACATTGACTCTGTACCGGTACCCCGTGTATATAGAAGTGCTTTGACTCTGGTCATGGGTCACACCCTGTATATAGCCTCCACACTGACTCTGTACCGCATACCCCCTGTAATAGCCTCCACATTGACTCTGTGTAATCTCAATCTGTATATAGCCTTTCCACACCTGACTCTGTACCGGAACCCCCTGTATAAGCTCCACATTGACTCTGAACACTGAGCCCCCTGTATATAGCCTCCACATCACTCTGTACCTGTAACCCCTGTAATAGCCTCCACATTGACTCTGTACCGGTACTCCCCAGGTAGCCACCACACAAACCCGGTACATCTGCCACGCTGTATATAGCACTCGGCCCCTTGGGGTATGTTATTGTTTTACTTTTTGTATAATTATTATTTTGAGTTAATTTGGTAAATATTTCATTAACTCTTCTTGAACTGCACTGTTGGTTAAGGGCTTGTAAGTCATTCCACTGTAAGATGCCACTTCCTGTATTCGGTGCATGTGACAAATAAAGTTTGATTTGATTCACAAGAGCACAAAACGTTTCTAGACATCTTTGAAAAGCCAAGAGCTTTATTTTTTGTCTTAAAGTGGCAGCGTTGCATCTTGAGACAGCTTATTCAAATCTAAGTAGCCAATGGCAGAGGGTAGAATAATTTGTCTCGTTCTCTGTAATAACAGTATCAATGGTTTGAAACACACCAAACAACACAACATTTTCAGTTACATCCTTGTCCCCCTCAGAAGGACAAGTGGATAAACAGGTTTAATGTTGTTTTTCCCAGAAGTCTGATGGAATGTAGGCCTACAGCTGAACACCACACAATGGCTGCTACTGTGGCCGAAAGATAGAACAGCTATTTCCATGTTAAAATATTATGGGATGCCTTTTCTCCATTGTTTTTGATGGTAGGCCACTCTGATAGGCCTACTACATTAACAAATAGTCACATCCATCCTTACTTGGCCACTGTTAAAACTGTAACTTAAAGCAGGTACAGCCTCAGTGTTTATTATCACAGTAAAACTGTAACTTAAAGCAGGTGGTTTCTGTGTTCACAGTAAAACTGTAACTTAAAGCAGGTACAGCCTCAGTGTTCACTGTAAACCTGTAACTAAAGCAGGTGGTTTCTGTGTTCACCCTGTATAGACCTGTAACTGTTAAGCAGGTGGTTTCTGTGTTATTATAACCTTAACTTATTTTGAGTTTTTGTGTTCAATAAACCTGTAACTCTTCTTGAACTGCAGGTGGTTTCTGTGTTCACAGTAAAAACTGTCCACTTAAAGCAGGTGGTTTCTGTGTTCACAGTGACAACTTAAAGCAGGTGGTTTCTGTGTTCACAGAGCAAACCTGTAACTTTTGAAAAGCAGGTGGTTTCTGTGTTCAAGTAAACCTGTAACTTAAAGCAGGTGGTTTCTGTGTTCACAGTAAACCTGTAACTTGCAGGTGGTTTCTGTGTTCACAGTAAACCTGTAACTTAAAGCAGGTGGTTTCTGTGTTGACAGTAAACCTGTAACTTAAAGCAGGTGGTTTCTGTGTTCACAGTAAACCTGTAACTTAAAGCAGGTGGTTTCTGTGTTCACAGTAAACCTGTAACTTAAAGCAGGTGGTTTCTGTGTTCACAGTAAACCTGTAACTTAAAGCAGGTGGTTTCTGTGTTCACAGGGAACCTGTTCTTAAAGCAGGTGGTTTCTGTGTTCACAGTAGACCTGTAACTTAAAGCAGGTGGTTTCTGTGTTCAAAGTAGACCTGTAACTTAAAGCAGGTGGTTTCTGTGTTCACAGTTAAACCTGTAACTTAAAGCAGGTGGTTTCTGTGTTCACAGTAAACCTGTAACTTAAAGCAGGTGGTTTCTGTGTTCACAGTAAACCTGTAACTTAAAGCAGGTGGTTTCTGTGTTCACAGTAAACCTGTAACTTAAAGCAGGTGGTTTCTGTGTTCACAGTAAACCTGTAACTTAAAGCAGGTGGTTTCTGTGTTCACAGTAAACCTGTAACTTAAAGCAGGTGGTTTCTGTGTTCACAGTAAACCTGTAACTTAAAGCAGGTGGTTTCTGTGTTCACAGTAAACCTGTAACTTGAAAGCAGGTGGTTTCTGTGTTCACAGTAGACCTGTAACTTAAAGCAGGTTTTCTGTGTTCACAGTAGACCTGTAACTTAAAGCAGGTGGTTTCTGTGTTCACAGATCTCGTGCCCTGGAAGTTGTACAGAATTTTCTTGGGTTCGGAGATTTGACTCAGCAGACCTGAAATTTGGTCAGTGCTGAAAATTTGAGGGAACATTGGGTGTCGGAGATCTCTTTTCCTTGGGTGTCGGAGATCTCTTTTCTTGGGTGTCAGAGATCTCTTTTCTTGGGTGTCGGAGATCTCTTTTCCTTGGGTGTCGGAGATCTCTTTTCCTTGGGTGTCGGAGATCTCTTTTCCTTGGGTGTCGGAGATCTCTTTTCCTTGGGTGTCGGAGATCTCTTTTCCTTGGGTGTCGGAGATCTCTTTTCCTTGTCTTTGGGAGGTGGTGTGGAGCAACCTTACTTTTTATTATATATTTTATTCAAGAGACATCAAATACCAATATATGCCTTTTTGTTTGTGTTTTTATTTACAGTGTTTGTCTGAATTACAATAAAAATGCTTGAATGAATTGTTTGAGATGCCTCATCTTGGTGATTTCACTGGCGGACATGGACTACAGCTCATAGACTTCACATCCAAAACGGCACCCTATTCCCTATATAGTGCACTACTTTAGACCAGGGCTGGCACCCTATTCCCTATATAGTGCACTACTTTAGATCTCAGACATGTCTTTGGATCCCGAATCAAAGCCTTAACTTCAGGATGGGATACCAGGTCCAAAACAAGTATTGTACTATAAAAAGGGTCCAAAAGCAGTGCACTATGAAAGGGAATATGGTGCCATTCGGGACACATGGTTGTTGGTCAGTGCTGTATTACAGTAGAGCTGACTCTGAGCCGGACCCAGCCAGCAGCCTTGGCAGACAGACAGCGATCACCACAGCAATATGGCCATTCTTCTCCTCTCCTCTCCTCTCCTCTCCTCTCCTCTCCTCTCCTCTCCTCTCCGCCGTCTCAGTGACTCTCTCCTTTCTTGCCCACAACCTAGTCAAATAAAAACACAAACCGTGTGGAGAAAAAAAGAAAAAATGCAAACAATTAAAACTATACGTTTCCATCTAATTGTTCTTGAGAATTTCATATAAATATATATATTTTTTTAAGTGTGTTTCCAACAAACAGATGTGTTGCAGAATAAAAGCAGTATGTGATGAGGTAGTGCCGACAAAATGAACTTCTCGCTGAAGTTCACACATACCGAATGACAATAAATAAGCAAATAAAACTGCAACGTTAAATAGAAAATGCGCCTACTCTGGTCTGGTCGCGGGGCCTACTCTGGTCTGGTCGCGGGGCCTACTCTGGTCTGGTCGCGGGGCCTACTCTGGTCTGGTCGCGGGGCCTACTCTGGTCTGGTCGCGGGGCCTACTCTGGTCTGGTCGCGGGGCCTACTCTGGTCTGGTCGCGGGGCCTACTCTGGTCTGGTCGCGGGGCCTACTCTGGTCTGGTCGCGGGGCCTACTCTGGTCTGGTCGCGGGGCCTACTCTGGTCTGGTCGCGGGCCTACTCTGGTCTGGTCGCGGGCCTACTCTGGTCTGGTCGCGGGCCTACTCTGGTCTGGTCGCGGGCCTACTCTGGTCTGGTCGCGGGCCTACTCTGGTCTGGTCGCGGGCCTACTCTGGTCTGGTCGCGGGCCTACTCTGGTCTGGACGCGGGCCTACTCTGGTCTGGACGCGGGCCTACTCTGGTCTGGACGCGGGCCTACTCTGGTCTGGACGCGGGCCTACTCTGGTCTGGACGCGGGCCTACTCTGGTCTGGACGCGGGCCTACTCTGGTCTGGACGCGGGCCTACTCTGGTCTGGACGCGGGCCTACTCTGGTCTGGACGCGGGCCTACTCTGGTCTGGACGCGGGCCTACTCTGGTCTGGACGCGGCCTACTCTGGTCTGGACGCGGGCCTACTCTGGTCTGGTCGCGGGCCTACTCTGGTCTGGTCGCGGGCCTACTCTGGTCTGGTCGCGGGCCTACTCTGGTCTGGACGCGGGCCTACTCTGGTCTGGTCGCGGGCCTACTCTGGTCTGGTCGCGGGCCTACTCTGGTCTGGTCGCGGGCCTACTCTGGTCTGGTCGCGGGCCTACTCTGGTCTGGTCGCGGGCCTACTCTGGTCTGGTCGCGGGCCTACTCTGGTCTGGTCGCGGGCCTACTCTGGTCTTGTCGCGGGCCTACTCTGGTCTTGTCGCGGGCCTACTCTGGTCTTGTCGCGGGCCTACTCTGGTCTTGACGCGGGCCTACTCTGGTCTTGACACGGGCCTACTCTGGTCTTGACACGGGCCTACTCTGGTCTTGACACGGGCCTACTCTGGTCTTGGCCTACTCTGGTCTTGACACGGGCCTACTCTGGTCTTGACACGGGCCTACTCTGGTCTTGACACGGGCCTACTCTGGTCTTGACACGGGCCTACTCTGGTCTTGACACGGGCCTACTCTGGTCTTGACACGGGCCTACTCTGGTCTTGACACGGGCCTACTCTGGTCTTGACACGGGCCTACTCTGGTCTTGACACGGGCCTACTCTGGTCTTGACACGGGCCTACTCTGGTCTTGTCGCGGGCCTACTCTGGTCTTGTCGCGGGCCTACTCTGGTCTTGTCGCGGGCCTACTCTGGTCTTGTCGCGGGCCTACTCTGGTCTTGACAGGGGAGCTCTAGACAACAGCTGGCAGATACAGTGCAGGAAGGCTCGTCTACATGATGACATTATGGATCAGAGAGAGAGTGGTTTTATTTGTCAAAACAGCAGTCAATCATCATGTCACCAGAATTAGACTCTCTATTTATTGGAAAGGAGCATCAAGATCACTGCACTTTCACCACCCTGTGACGTTTCTAAATTATTTATTCTGTAGCCTAATAAACTGCAGGGTTTCCCGGAGTCCTAGTGGGAGGACCACACACCATATCATTGTGACTCCCAAGTTTACTTTGATATGATGGTTAATTGTATTAATATTTTCACATTAAAAAAAAGGCATTTCACCACCATTTCTCGCATAATTAATTTTTAACGGTTGGTAGAAACTACTACCTTATAGACACAATACTCTGATAGCTGTTGGTAGAAACTACTACCTTATAGACACAATACTCTGATAGCTGTTGGTAGAAACTACTACCTTAGACACAATACTCTGATAGCTGTTGGTAGAAACTACTACCTTATAGACACAATACTCTGATAGCTGTTGGTAGAAACTACTACCTTATAGACACAATACTCTGATAGCTGTTGGTAGAAACTACTACCTTATAGACACAATACTCTGATAGCTGTTGGTAGAAACTACTACCTTATAGACACAATACTCTGATAGCTGTTGGTAGAAACTACTACCTTATAGACACAATACTCTGATAGCTGTTGGTAGAAACTACTACCTTATAGACACAATACTCTGATAGCTGTTGGTAGAAACTACTACCTTATAGACACAATACTCTGATAGCTGTTGGTAGAAACTACTACCTTATAGACACAATACTCTGATAGCTGTTGGTAGAAATGCCAGATCTTACCCGTTTGAAGTCATTCATGTTTGTTGCCTGTACAGGGGTCCCAATAAAAGTAAGGTAATTGATTTTAGTCGTCTCTTCATCCCCCTGATTGTTCTTCACAAACATCTGTTAGAACAAAACGGAAGAACCACAGATTATATCATTACAAGGGGGACAGAACCAGTAGAAACTAAAGGATGTCAACTCACGCAGGTTTAGTTGGAACCTAAATGGCAAATCAAGAAGTCTTGAAACCCACTATATGCAATAAGAGGGATTCTTTATATCACAGCTAGAGCGTAATAAACTGCAGTTGAACAGGAGAGTACCACGTTTTGCCACTAGATGGCAGCATTGTCCTATATTTACATAACTAATTACACCTGGGCAACATCTCAAGTTAAATGTGGCTTTCTCCCTCTCCTCCATCAAAAACAGTTAAAAGGAGTTTCCTGAAAGGCTATATAAACATATATATATATATATATATATATAAAACATTTTTATTCATCTGTTATTTAAGAAGAGAACATCTCTTTTTCAAGAGAGCCCTGTATACACTGCTCAAAAAAAGAAAGATCTAGGATGTGTTATTTTAGTGTTCCCTTTATTTTTTTTGCGCAGTGTATATATTAGTTACACTGGAGACAACATAACAATAAATGATATCGAAGTAGTCAGGTCTCTTTACGAAGTAGTCAGTTCTCTTTACAAAGTAGTCAGGTCTCTTTACAAAGTAGTCAGGTCTCTTTACAAAGTAGTCAGGTCTCTTTACAAAGTAGTCAGGTCTCTTTACAAAGTAGTCAGGTCTCTTTACAAAGTAGTCAGGTCTCTTTACAAAGTAGT
This sequence comes from Oncorhynchus gorbuscha, assembly GCF_021184085.1. Classification (NCBI taxonomy): domain Eukaryota; kingdom Metazoa; phylum Chordata; class Actinopteri; order Salmoniformes; family Salmonidae; genus Oncorhynchus; species Oncorhynchus gorbuscha. The sequence continues at coordinate 81,859,785 of NC_060183.1, read as the reverse complement.
CAGGTCTCTTTACAAAGTAGTCAGGTCTCTTTACAAAGTAGTCAGGTCTCTTTACAAAGTAGTCAGGTCTCTTTACAAAGTAGTCAGGTCTCTTTACAAAGTAGTCAGGTCTCTTTACAAAGTAGTCAGGTCTCTTTACAAAGTAGTCAGGTCTCTTTACAAAGTAGTCAGTTCTCTTTACAAAGTAGTCAGTTCTCTTTACAAAGTAGTCAGTTCTCTTTACAAAGTAGTCAGTTCTCTTTACAAAGTAGTCAGTTCTCTTTACAAAGTAGTCAGTTCTCTTTACAAAGTAGTCAGTTCTCTTTACAAAGTAGTCAGTTCTCTTTACAAAGTAGTCAGTTCTCTTTACAAAGTAGTCAGTTCTCTTTACGAAGTAGTCAGTTCTCTTTACGAAGTAGTCAGTTCTCTTTACGAAGTAGTCAGTTCTCTTTATGAACGAGCAGCGCATCGACCTTTTCTCATCGTTTAAAAAGTACATCACAAAGTAACACCTCCCAAAACAGTTGCTACTTACCGTGACGCTCTGAACGTTCTGGAACTTCACATATCTCAGCGGAATCAACCCGTCGTCCTTGAAGTCCTCCTCGGCCAGGTCCAGGGTCTGGGTGGCCTCGCTCCGCTCAGCATCGTCAAAGTCCATGGAGCGAGGAAGGTTAATGAAGATCTTCACACACTTTGGTGCCTGGGCTGTTGGGAGGGACAAATGGGACGGATGAGACAACAAGGCAACCCAAGCTGGCACGGGGAAACTCAATACGACACATGACTGTGATCGGTCCAATAAAAACGCCAACATCTACTCAATGGGCAAAGGATGATATTTCAAAGGCTTTTCCTGAATAAAATTAGACGAGTACGGGTGTTTAACTAGGGGAAACGGAGAAACATGTAGGAAACACCCGGGGAGAGTAAGGACTCACCGAAGTCAGAGGTCTGCAGCTTCATGGAGTACAGCTTGACAGGTTGGTTAAAGGCCATCGTAACGAGGAGCTGAAGAGGGTGAACATATGGGTTAACTGAGGAGTGTAAACTACACACTGACACCTAAATCTACTAAGACAGTTTAGCCTGCAGGTTGGTCTGAGGTAACAGATGGTAACCCCAGTCAGGAAGACGGTTTAGCCTGCAGGTTGGCCTGAGGTAACCCCAGTCAGGAAGACGGTTTAGCCTGCAGGTTGGCCTCAGGTAACCCCAGCCAGGAAGACGGTTTAGCCTGCAGGTTGGCCTCAGGTAACCCCAGCCAGGAAGACGGTTTAGCCTGCAGGTTGGCCTCAGGTAACCCCAGCCAGGAAGACGGTTTAGCCTACAGGTTGGCCTCAGGTAACCCCAGCCAGGAAGACGGTTTAGCCTGCAGGTTGGCCTCAGGTTGGCCTGAGGTTGGCCTGAGGTAACAGATGGTAACACCAGTCAGGAAGACGGTTTAGCCTACAGGTTGGCCTGAGGTAACCCCAGTCAGGAAGACGGTTTAGCCTACAGGTTGGCCTGAGGTAACAGATGGTAACACTCAGGTTGGCCTGAGGTAACCCCAGTCAGGAAGACGGTTTAGCCTGCAGGTTGGCCTGAGGTAACCCCAGTCAGGAAGACGGTTTAGCCTGCAGGTTGGCCTGAGGTAACAGATGGTAACACCAGTCAGGAAGACGGTTTAGCCTGCAGGTTGGCCTGAGGTAACCCCAGCCAGGAAGACAGGTTAGCCTGCAGGTTGGCCTGAGGTAACAGATGGTAACCCCAGTCAGGAAGACGGTTTAGCCTGCAGGTTGGCCTGAGGTAACCCCAGTCAGGAAGACGGTTTAGCCTGCAGGTTGGTCTGAGGTAACAGATGGTAACACCAGTCAGGAAGACGGTTTAGCCTGCAGGTTGGCCTGAGGTAACCCCAGTCAGGAAGACGGTTTAGCCTGCAGGTTGGCCTGAGGTAACAGATGGTAACACCAGTCAGGAAGACGGTTTAGCCTGCAGGTTGGCCTGAGGTAACCCCAGTCAGGAAGACGGTTTAGCCTGCAGGTTGGCCTGAGGTAACCCCAGTCAGGAAGACGGTTTAGCCTGCAGGTTGGCCTGAGGTAACCCCAGTCAGGAAGACGGTTTAGCCTGCAGGTTGGCCTGAGGTAACAGATGGTAACACCAGCCAGGAGAAGCATACATATGAAAAAGTAGCCCAACAGACAAGACATTGTTTTTCACCAGGTGAGGGATATTTTTATCCTTGTAAATATAGAAAAAGAACAACAGTTCTAAGCTGTAAAGTCTACTAGAAAGTGGCCACACTGAGGTGAACAATTTCAGCACATTCAAACGGCTCTGAACTAACGTAGGAGACGCTGACGGCGATCTATCCTCAAACTCACCTGCTCATCGCAGTCGGACTCCAGGTAGGTGGTGTCCTTGACTAAGCAGTTGTCAAAGCCGCTCTCGTCGCTCTCGTTTAGGCACTCGCAGCCGGCTTTGTTCACAAACGGCATCAGGTCCATCTTAACACACAGAATCAAAATTATTCAGACAAGGCAAGGCCCGTGTTAAGTCCACATTACAAGCCCGTGTTAAGGCCACATTACAAGGCCCGTGTTAAGGCCACATTACAAGGCCCGTGTTAAGGCCACATTACAAGCCTGTGTTAAGGCCGTGTTAAGTCCACATTACAAGGCCGTGTTAAGTCCACATTACAAGGCTGTGTTAAGTCCACATTACAAGGCCGTGTTAAGTCCACATTACAAGGCTGTGTTAAGTCCACATTACAAGGCCGTGTTAAGTCCACATTACAAGGCTTTGTTAAGTCCACATTACAAGGCCCGTGTTAAGTACACATTACAAGGCCGTGTTAAGTCCACATTACAAGGCCGTGTTAAGGCCACATTACAAGGCTGTGTTAAGTCCACATTACAAGGCCCGTGTTAAGTCCACATTACAAGGCCGTGTTAAGTCCACATTACAAGGCCCGTGTTAAGTCCACATTACAAGGCCGTGTTAAGTCCACATTACAAGCCTGTGTTAAGGCCGTGTTAAGTCCACATTACAAGGCCGTGTTAAGTCCACATTACAAGCCCGTGTTAAGGCCGTGTTAAGTCCACATTACAAGGCCGTGTTAAGGCCGTGTTAAGGCCACATTACAAGCCCGTGTTAAGTCCACATTACAAGCCCGTGTTAAGTCCACATTACAAGCCCGTGTTAAGTCCACATTACAAGGCCGTGTTAAGGCCGTGTTAAGTCCACATTACAAGGCCGTGTTAAGGCCGTGTTAAGTCCACATTACAAGGCCGTGTTAAGTCCACATTACAAGGCTTTGTTAAGTCCACATTACATTAGTGTAGTGTCAACAACGCAGCCACTGTCAGCTAGCCTACAAAGTCAACAACGCAGCCACTGCCAGCTAGCCTACTTCAGCAGTACTGTATCATTTTTAATAATTTTAGTCAATAAGATTCTTGCTACGTAAGCTTAACTTTCTGAACATTCGAGACGTGTAGTCCACTTGTCATTCCAATCTCCTTGCATTAGCGTAGCCTCTTCTGTAGCCTGTCAACTATGTGTCTGTCTATCCCTGTTCTCTCCTCTCTGCACAGACCATACAAACGCTCCACACCGCGTGGCCGCTGCCACCCTAATCTGGTGGTCCCAGCGCGCACGACCCACGTGGAGTTCCAGGTCTCCGGTAGCCTCTGGAACTGCCGATCTGCAGCCAACAAGGCAGAGTTCATCTCAGCCTATGCCTCCCTCCAGTCCCTCGACTTCTTGGCACTGACAGAAACATGGATCACCACAGATAACACTGCTACTCCTACTGCTCTCTCTTCGTCCGCCCACGTGTTCTCGCACACCCCGAGAGCTTCTGGTCAGCGGGGTGGTGGCATAGGGATCCTTCTCTCTCCCATGTGGTCATTCTCTCTTTCTCCCTTACCCATCTGTCTATCGCCTCCTTTGAATTTCATGCTGTCACAGTTACCAGCCCTTTCAAGCTTAACATCCTTATCATTTATCGCCCTCCAGGTCCCCTCGGAGAGTTCATCAATGAGCTTGATGCCTTGATAAGCTCCTTTCCTGAGGACGGCTCACCTCTCACAGTTCTGGGCGACTTTAACCTCCCCACGTCTACCTTTGACTCATTCCTCTCTGCCTCCTTCTTTCCACTCCTCTCCTCTTTGACCTCACCCTCTCACCTTCCCCCTACTCACAAGGCAGGCAATACGCTCGACCTTATCTTTACTAGATGCTGTTCTTCCACTAACCTCATTGCAACTCCTCCAAGTCTCCGACCACTACCTTGTATCCTTTTCCCTCTCGCTCTCATCCAACACTTCCCACACTGCCCCTACTCGGATGGTATCGCGCCGTCCCAACCTTCGCTCTCTCTCCCCCGCTACTCTCTCCTCTTCCATCCTATCATCTCTTCCCTCTGCTCAAACCTTCTCCAACCTATCTCCTGATTCTGCCTCCTCAACCCTCCTCTCCTCCCTTTCTGCATCCTTTGACTCTCTATGTCCCCTATCTTCCAGGCCGGCTCGGTCCTCCCCTCCCGCTCCGTGGCTTGACGACTCAATGCGAGCTCACAGAACAGGGCTCCGGAAGGCCGAGCGGAAATGGAGGAAAACTCGCCTCCCTGCGGACCTGGCATCCTTTCACTCCCTCCTCTCTACATTTTCCTCCTCTGTCTCTGCTGCTAAAGCCACTTTCTACCACTCTAAATTCCAAGCATCTGCCTCTAACCCTAGGAAGCTCTTTGCCACATTCTCCTCCCTCCTGAATCCTCCCCCCCCCCTCCCTCCCTCTCTGCAGATGACTTCGTCAACCATTTTGAAAAGAAGATCGACGACATCCGATCCTCGTTTGCTAAGTCAAACAACACCGCTGGTTCTGCTCACACTGCCCTACCCTGTGCTCTGACCTTTTCTCCCCTCTCTCTCCAGATGAAATCTCGCGTCTTGTGACGGCCGGCCGCCCAACAACCTGCCCGCTCGACCCTATCCCCTCCTCTCTTCTCCAGACCATTTCCGGAGACCTTCTCCCTTACCTCACCTCGCTCATCAACTTATCCCTGACCGCTGGCTACGTCCCTTCCGTCTTCAAGAGAGCGAGAGTTGCACCCCTTCTGAAAAAACCTACACTCGATCCCTCCGATGTCAACAACTACAGACCAGTATCCCTTCTTTCTTTTCTCTCCAAAACTCTTGAACGTGCCGTCCTTGGTCAGCTCTCCCGCTATCTCTCTCAGAATGACCTTCTTGATCCAAATCAGTCAGGTTTCAAGACTAGTCATTCAACTGAGACTGCTCTTCTCTGTATCACGGAGGCGCTCCGCACCGCTAAAGCTAACTCTCTCTCCTCTGCTCTCATCCTTCTAGACCTATCGGCTGCCTTCGATACTGTGAACCATCAGATCCTCCTCTCCACCCTCTCCGAGTTGGGCATCTCCGGCGCGGCCCACGCTTGGATTGCGTCCTACCTGACAGGTCGCTCCTACCAGGTGGCGTGGCGAGAATCTGTCTCCTCACCACGCGCTCTCACCACTGGTGTCCCCCAGGGCTCTGTTCTAGGCCCTCTCCTATTCTCGCTATACACCAAGTCACTTGGCTCTGTCATAACCTCACATGGTCTCTCCTATCATTGCTATGCAGACGACACACAATTAATCTTCTCCTTTTCCCCCTTCTGATGACCAGGTGGCGAATCGCATCTCTGCATGTCTGGCAGACATATCAGTGTGGATGACGGATCACCACCTCAAGCTGAACTTCGGCAAGACGGAGCTGCTCTTCCTCCCGGGGAAGGACTGCCCGTTCCATGATCTCGCCATCACGGTTGACAACTCCATTGTGTCCTCCTCCCAGAGCGCTAAGAACCTTGGCGTGATCCTGGACAACAAACTGTCGTTCTCAACTAACATCAAGGCGGTGGCCCGTTCCTGTAGGTTCATGCTCTACAACATCCGCAGAGTACGACCCTGCCTCACACAGGAAGCGGCGCAGGTCCTAATCCAGGCACTTGTCATCTCCCGTCTGGATTACTGCAACTCGCTGTTGGCTGGGCTCCCTGCCTGTGCCATTAAACCCCTACAACTCATCCAGAACGCCGCAGCCCGTCTAGTGTTCAACCTTCCCAAGTTCTCTCACGTCACCCCGCTCCTCCGCTCTCTCCACTGGCTTCCAGTTGAAGCTCGCATCCGCTACAAGACCATGGTGCTTGCCTACGGAGCTGTGAGGGGAACGGCACCTCAGTACCTCCAGGCTCTGATCAGGCCCTACACCCAAATAAGGGCACTGCGTTCATCCACCTCTGGCCTGCTCGCCTCCCTACCACTGAGGAAGTACAGTTCCCGCTCAGCTCAGTCAAAACTGTTCGCTGCTCTGGCTCCCCAATGGTGGAACAAACTCCCTCACGACGCCAGGACAGCGGAGTCAATCACCACCTTCCGGAGACACCTGAAACCCCACCTCTTTAAGGAACACCTAGGATAGGATAAAGTAATCCTTCTCACCCCCCCTTAAAATATTTAGATGCACTATTGTAAAGTGGTTGTTCCACTGGATGTCATAAGGTGAATGCACCAATTTGTAAGTCGCTCTGGATAAGAGCGTCTGCTAAATGACTTAAATGTAAATGTAAATGTAACAAGGCCCGTGTTAAGTACACATTACAAGGCCGTGTTAAGTCCACATTACAAGGCCGTACTAAGGCCACATTACAAGGCCCGTGTTAAGTCCACATTACAAGGCCGTGTTAAGTCCACATTACAAGGCCCGTGTTAAGGCCACATTACAAGGCTGTGTTAAGTCCACATTACAAGGCCGTGTTAAGTCCACATTACAAGCCCGTGTTAAGGCCGTGTTAAGTCCACATTACAAGGCCGTGTTAAGTCCACATTACAAGCCCGTGTTAAGGCCGTGTTAAGTCCACATTACAAGCCCGTGTTAAGGCCGTGTTAAGTCCACATTACAAGGCCGTGTTAAGGCCGTGTTAAGTCCACATTACAAGGCCGTGTTAAGGCCGTGTTAAGGCCACATTACAAGCCCGTGTTAAGTCCACATTACAAGGCCGTGTTAAGGCCGTGTTAAGGCCACATTACAAGCCCGTGTTAAGTCCACAATACAAACACAAGAGCAGCTTCACAGCGTGCAGCAGCACCGCCTGAAATGTTGACTTTGCTTTAGAGAAACGGAGTATCCTTTTGTAGTGGATGGTTTGCTCTGCTGCTGTCTCTTCTGAGATGTTTAGATTTGAGTCCTTTAGCAGATGTTCTTATCCAGAGCGACTGATGGTTTTTTAAGAGAATTCATCTTAAAAAAGATAGACATGTGGCTGTCCCACCTCGCTAAATCAGAGTGATTAGAGTCGGGACGATACCAGAATCTCAATGTCTTTTTTTTTTTACTGACAAAAAAAATGAAAACACAAAACAGACCAAACTCTTTAGTCCTTTAAAAAACCTGCTGTATGTAAAATATTGTGCTATCGCTTGGTTAAATAAATAAATATATATATACACATACATGAATGACTCTCTCTGACAACATAGTGACGTTTGTTTCCAACACGGTATTCTCCTAAAGATGTGAAATCTGTTTTGTACAGCGATACTGGTATAATCCCAGCTCTAATAGAAACGACACGTTTCCTCAATAAAGTAACTATCAGCAAAGTCAGAGCTAGTCAGAGGCCTGTCCCGAGGCCTGTCCCGAGGCCTGTCCCAAAGTACAGCCATACTGGACCCAGAATTGGCTTGGTCAGTCGTATTCACAGAACTTCTGCAGTGCGCTGTGGTACGGTCCAGAAGCTTCTGCGTTTGGCGTCCCGTCTCGGGAAGAACGGGGAAAGGAACCCGCTCTGTTATGGGACAATTCCACTGGAAACAGACTGATGCCAAAACTAATCACCAAGCCGACTGGGTGAAATAGTCTGTCGATGTTCAGACACTGAAACCTCATTTCTACTGTGAGTCGCTATCGATAAGAGCGTCTGCTAAGTGAATAAATTGTAACTTATTATATGAACATTTGGAGTCTCGGCATCATTATTTTACCGTGGAATTGCCCCCTTATACACTGAGTATACAAAACATTAGGAACACCTTCCTGATATTGAGTTTAACACCTCCTTCCCCTCCCTTTGCCCTCAGAACAGCCTTAAGTCTGGGCGTGGACTCTAAAAGGTGTCGAAAGAGTTCCACAGGGATGCTGGCCCATGTTGACTCCAATGCTTCCACAGGGACGCTGGTCCATGTTGACTACAAAGCGTTCCACAGGGACGCTGGTCCATGTTGACTCCAATGCTTCCCACAGTTGTGTCAAGTTGACTGGATGTCCATTGGGTGGTGGACCATTGTTGATACACACGGGAAACAGTTGAGTGTGAAAAACCAAGCAGAGTTGCAGTTCTTGACACAAACCGGTGCTCCTGGGAGCCTACTACTATAACATGTTCAAAGGGCACTTAAATATTTTATCTTGTCCATTCACCCTCTGAATGGCACATATACACGATCCATGTCTCAATTTGGTATTTTATTAGGATCCCCATTAGTTGTTGCAGTAGCAGCAGCTAGTCTTCCTGGGTTCCACACAAAACAGGAAACATAACACAGAATGACATTATACAGAACATCAATAGACAAGAACAGATCAAGGACAGAACGACTTTTAAAGGCCCACGTAGCCTACATATCAATGTTTACACACAAACTATCTAGGTCACATGGGGGAGAAGTGTTCTTTTATCTGTTTTTTTTAAAACCAAGTTTGCTGTTTATTTGAGCAATATGAGATGGAAGGAAGTTCCATGCAATAAGGGCTCTATATAATACTGTATGTTTTCTTGAATTTGTTCTGGATTTGGGGACGGTGAAAAGACCCCTGAGGGGCATGTCTGGTGGGATAAGTGTGTGTGTCAGAGCTGTGTGTAAGTTGACTATGCAAACATTTTGAGATTTTCAACACTCGGCTGCAGTGAAGGCTGCAGTGAAGGAGAGACTGCATGATTGACCCTCACCACCTGGGGGCGGCCCGTCAGGAAGTCCAGTACCCAGTTGCACAGGGCGGGGTCGAGACCCAGGGTCTCGAGCTTGATGACGAGCTTGGAGGGTACTATGGTGTTGAATGCCGAGCTGTAGTCGATGAACAGCATTCTCACATAGGTATTCCTCTTGTCCAGGTGGGTTAGGGCAGTGTGCAGTGTGGTTGAGATTGCATCGTCTGTGGACCTATTTGGGCGGTAAGCAAATTGGAGTGGGTCTAGGGTGTCAGGTAGGGTGGAGGTGATATGGTCCTTGACTAGTCTCTCAAAGCACTTCATGATGACGGAAGTGAGTGCTACGGGGCGGTAGTCGTTTAGCTCAGTTACCTTAGCTTTCTTGGGAACAGGAACAATGGTGGCCCTCTTGAAGCATGTGGGAACAGCAGACTGGTATAGGGATTGATTGAATATGTCCGTAAACACACCGGCCAGCTGGTCTGCGCATGCTCGGAGGGCGCGGCTGGGGATGCCGTCTGGGCCTGCAGCCTTGCGAGGGTTAACACGTTTAAATGTCTTACTCACCTCGGCTGCAGTGAAGGAGAGACTGCATGTTTCCGTTGCAGGCCGTGTCAGTGGCACTGTATTGTCCTCAAAGCGGGCAAAAAAGTTATTTAGTCTGCCTGGGAGCAAGACATCCTGGTCCGTGACTGGGCTGGATTTCATCTTGTAGTCCGTGATTGACTGTAGACCCTGCCACATGCCTCTTGTGTCTGAGCCATTGAATTGAGATTCCACTTTGTCTCTGTACTGACGCTCTTGTTTGATAGCCTTACGGAGGGAATAGCTGCACTGTTTGTATTCAGTCATGTTGCCAGACACCTTGCCCTGATTAAAAGCAGTGGTTCGCGCTTTCAGTTTCACGCGAATGCTGCCATCAATCCACGGTTTCTGGTTAGGGAATGTTTTTATCGTTGCTATGGGAACGACATCTTCGACGCACGTTCTAATGAACTCGCACACCGAATCAGCGTATTCGTCAATATTCCCATCTGACGCAATACGAAACATGTCCCAGTCCACGTGATGGAAGCAGTCTTGGAGTGTAGAGTCAGCTTGTTCTGACCAGCGTTGGACAGACCTCAGCGTGGGAGCCTCTTGTTTTAATTTCTGTCTGTAGGCAGGGATCAGCAAAATGGAGTCGTGGTCAGCTTTTCCGAAAGGGGGCGGGGCAGGGCCTTATATGCGTCGCGGAAGTTAGAGTAACAATGATCCAAGGTTTTACCACCCCTGGTTGCGCAATCGATATGCTGATAAAATTTAGGGAGTCTTGTTTTCAGATTGGCTTTGTTAAAATCCCCAGCTACAATGAATGCAGCCTCCGGATAAATGTTTTCCAGTTTGCAAAGAGTTAAATAAAGTTCGTTCAGAGCCATCGATGTGTCTGCTTGGGGGGGATATATACGGCTGTGATTATAATCGAAGAGAATTCTCTTGGAAGATAATGCGGTCTACATTTGATTGTGAGGAATTCTAAATCAGGTGAACAGAAGGATTTGAGTTCCTGTATGTTTTCTTCATCACACCATGTCCCGTTAGTCATGAGGCATACGCCCCTCCACTCTTCTTACCAGAGAGATGTTTGTTTCTGTCGGCGCGATGCGTGGAGAAACCCGTTGGCTGCACCGCCCTGGATAGCGTTTTCCCAGTAAGCCATGTCTCCGTAAAGCAGAGAACGTTGCAGTCTCTGATGTCCCTCTGGAATGCCACCCTTGCTCGGATTTCATCAACCTTGTTGTCGAGAGACTGGACATTGGCAAGAAGAATACTGGGAAGTGGTGCGCGATGTGCCCTTTTCCGGAGTCTGACCAGAACACCGCCGCGTTTCCCTCTTTTTCGGAGTCGTTTCCTTGGGTCGCTGCATGCGATCCATTCCGTTGTCCTGTTTGTAAGGCAGAACACAGGATCCGCGTCGCGGAAAACATATTCTTGGTCGTACTGATGGTGAGTTGACGCTGATCTTATATTCAGTAGTTCTTCTCGACTGTATGTAATGAAACCTAAGATGACCTGGGGTACTAATGTAAGAAATAACACGTAAAAAAACAAAAAACTGCATAGTTTCCTAGGAACGCGAAGCGAGGCGGCCATCTCAGTCGGCGCCGGCTGATCAACACGGGGGCCCCACAAGGGTGCGTTCTGAGCCCTCTCCTGTACTCCCTGTTCACCCACGACTGCGTGGCCACGCACGCCTCCAACTCAATCATCAAGTTTGCGGACGACACAACAGTGGTAGGCTTGATTACCAACAACGACGAGACGGCCTACAGGGAGGAGGTGAGGGCCCTTGGAGTGTGGTGTCAGGAAAATAACCTCACACTCAACGTCAACAAAACTAAGGAGATGATTGTGGACTTCAGGAAACAGCAGAGGGAACACCCCCCTATCCACATCGATGGAACAGTAGTGGAGAGGGTAGCTAGTTTTAAGTTCCTCGGCATACACATCACAGACAAACTGAATTGGTCCACTCACACTGACAGCGTCGTGAAGAAGGCGCAGCAGCGCCTATTCAACCTCAGGAGGCTGAAAAAATTCGGCTTGTCACCAAAAGCACTCACAAACTTCTACAGATGCTCAATCGAGAGCATCCTGGCGGGCTGTATCACCGCCTGGTACGGCAACTGCTCCGCCCTCAACCGTAAGGCTCTCCAGAGGGTAGTGAGGACTGCACAACGCATCACCGGGGGCAAACTACCTGCCCTCCAGGACACCTACACCACCCGTTGTTACAGGAAGGCCATAAAGATCATCAAGGACATCAACCACCCGAACCACTGCCTGTTCACCCCGCTATCATCCAGAAGGCGAGGTCAGTACAGGTGCATCAAAGCTGGGACCGAGAGACTGAAAAACAGCTTCTATCTCAAGGCCATCAGACTGTTAAATAGCCACCACTAACATTGAGTGGCTGCTGCCAACACACTGTCATTGACACTGACCCAACTCCAGCCATTTTAATAATGGGAATTGATGGGAAATGATGTAAATATATCACTAGCCACTTTAAACAATGCTACCTTATATAATGTTACTTACCCTACATTATTCATCTCATATGCATATGTATATACTGTACTCTACAACATCGACTGCATCCTTATGTAACACATGTATCACTAGCCACTTTAACTATGCCACTTTGTTTACTTTGTCTACACACTCATCTCATATGTATATACTGTACTCGATACCATCTACTGTATGCTGCTCTGTACCATCACTCATTCATATATCCTTATGTACATGTTCCTTATCCCCTTACACTGTGTATAAGACAGTAGTTTTGGAATTGTTAGTTAGATTACTTGTTGGTTATCACTGCATTGTCGGAACTAGAAGCACAAGCATTTCGCTACACTCGCATTAACATCTGCTAACCATGTGTATGTGACAAATAAAATTTGATTTGATTTGATTTGATTTGATATAAAAAAGAAGAAGAAGTGATGCAGTCAGTCTCTCCTCAACTCTCAGCCAAGAGAGACTGACTGTATAGTATTTATATCAGCCCTCTGATTACAATGAAGAGCTAAACGTGCCTCTGTTCTGGACCAGCTGCAGCTTAACTAGGTCTTTCCTTGCAGCACAGGACCAATTCCCCTTCATCTGGGGGAGGCGGCAGTGTAGCCTAGTGGTTAGAGCGTTGGACTAGTAACCGAAGGCCGCCATTGAAAATAGAATTTGTTCTTAACTGACTTGCCTCGTTAAATAAAAGGTAAAAAGAAATAAATCTACATTGCTTGAAGTGGATTTAACAGGTGACATCAATAAGGGATCATAGCTTTCACCTGTGTAACCTGGCGGGTAGGAGCGTTGGACTAGTAACCGAAAGGTTGCTGGATGAAATCCCCAAGCTGACAAGGTAAAAAATCTGCCCCTGGTCCTCGATGGGATAATTTCTTTGTAGAAGGACTGAAAAGCTCAGTTCTAGTTACTTTTTAAAAAGTACATTCTACTCTAAAAACGAATTGAGAAAAAAAGTATATAGAATATAATTTCCACCTCCAGTAATGAGCCCAAAAACATACTGGTTAAAAAAAAATGTTACAATAATTTTCTTAAAATATTGGATCACCTAGCCTATGGTCTTATATGATTAGATGTGCTATTAGCAATTAGCATTATTACCTGTAGCCCAACTGATGAAACATAGTGGCTATAAAATGTACATAGGCTGAAGCATTGGGGCTTGTCCATCTGCATTCACCCTATTGGACACAGCATCCTGACTGTTATTAAAGCTTCAATATGTGTCGTTTTGTTGTGGGATCCTGACCAAATTCACATAGAAGCGTGAGTTATAGATCTGTCACTCTCATTGAAAGCAAGTCTAAGAAGCGGTAGATCTGTTCTATATGCACTATTTCTATGCTTCCCGTTCTAAAGTTCTCTTTTTGCGTCTTTTCAAACAAGTCAGTTCGTCAAATTTCTGCCCTGCTAGAGCTGCCCCCCCCCCTCCAGTCAGCTGTGTTATTGTGAAGTTGAAACATCTTATTGTGTCATTGACTGTATGTTTTTTTAATGTATAACCCTGTGTTGTTGTATGTGTCGAACTGCTTTGCTTTATCTTGGCCAGGTCGCAGTTGTAAATGAGAACTTGTTCTCAACTTGCCTACCTGGCTAAATAAAGGTGATCTGGTCTACCTGGTTAAATAAAGGTGATCTGGTCTACCTGGTTAAATAAAGGTGATCTGGTCTACCTGGTTAAATAAAGGTGATCTGGTCTACCTGGTTAAATAAAGGTGATCTGGTCTACCTGGCTAAATAAAGGTGATCTGGTCTACCTGGTTAAATAAAGGTGATCTGGTCTACCTGGTTAAATAAAGGTGATCTGGTCTACCTGGTTAAATAAAGGTGATCTGGTCTACCTGGCTAAATAAAGGTGATCTGGTCTACCTGGCTAAATAAAGGTGATCTGGCCTACCTGGCTAAATAAAGGTGATCTGGCCTACCTGGTTAAATAAAGGTGATCTGGCCTACCTGGTTAAATAAAGGTGATCTGGTCTACCTGGTTAAATAAAGGTGATCTGGTCTACCTGGTTAAATAAAGGTGATCTGGTCTACCTGGTTAAATAAAGGTGATCTGGTCTACCTGGTTAAATAAAGGTGATCTGGTCTACCTGGTTAAATAAAGGTGAAATACATTTTTCAAAAATAAAAAAAATAGGAGCAACAGCTCAGCCACGAAGTAGTAGGCCACAGAAGCTCACAGAACGCAACCGACGAGCTTCTTAGTCATGCTTTCAATGAGAATGACAGATCTATAAAACACATTTCTATGTTTACCCCCCAATAAAAGGGTACACATAATTAAAGCCTAAAACATAATTAAAGCCTAAAACGTTAACCTAAGATGTCAGATCACGAAACACAAGTTCAAACACATTTTTATCTAACCAAATGATTAGTTGGCCTGCAAAAATAGTTTTTCAATTTTAAAACGCACAGAAAGAAATTCTATATTGTTCCATCACAGGAATGACCATCTTCAGAGAATGTTTTTGTAATATATCTACAGATCATCTCTGTCTGGAGCACATAAAGCAGCAGTAACAGAATGCGGATCAGGGAGCCAAATGAAACAGCTCTTTCAAAGACGTGATTCGGGTTCCTGACGTTCACCAACAACAAGAGCCTTTAGTGGTGCACAAATGGCCAGCAATGTTGCCTCTAAGCCATTCTTGAAACTCTGGTTGTCATTGTATTTGTAAGATGATCCCAGAATTGAAGGAGCAGAGAAATAAACGTTGTAGAAAGAAAGGGGAAACTGGGATGCCCCCCTCCAAAACTGACTTCAAAAGAGTTTTTCCCGTAATTGCATTAACAATTGTTGTACATTGACTGCTGGTGAGAACACATGTCTCCCACGCTATGGGTCTCACAACTTGAATGTGAGCGGAGAGGAATATTTAAGAGTATATTAATTTACCTTGCATTGAACACAACAACAAGCCAACTAGGTAAATAAATTAACTATTTTACTACGAGGTTGTCTGATTTTGTTTTAATAACATTACAAAAATAGTAGCACTTGCAAGTAATCCATCCACCTGACAGGTGTGGGATATCAAGAAGCTGTTTAAAACAGCATGATTATTACACAGGTGCACCTTGTGCTGGGAAGAAGGCCACTAAATGTGCAGCTTTGTCACACAACACAATGCCACAGATGTCTCAAGTTGAGAGAGAGTGCAATTGGCATGCTGACTATATGAATGAGCTTTTGCCAGATAACTGAATGTTAATTTCTCTACGTTAAACCTCCAACGTTGTTTTAGAGAACATGGCAGTACGTCCAACCAGTCTCACAACTGCAGACCATGTGTAACCATGCCAACCCGGGACCTCCACATCCAGCTTCTTCACCTGATCGTCTGAGACCAGCCACCTGGACAGCTGATGAAACTGAGGAGCATTTATGTCTGTAGTAATAAAGCCCTTTTCTGGGGAAAAACTCATTCTGATTGGCTGGTCCAGGCTACCCAGAGGGCGGGCCTGGCTCCCAAGTGGGTGGGTCTATGCCCTCCCATGGCTCCACCACGGCCCAGTCATGTGAAATCCATAGATTATGGCCTAATGAATTTATTTCAATTGACTGAGTTCCTCATATGAACTGTAACTCAGTGAAATTGTCGCATTTATATTTTTGTTCAGTATACTTTGCCATTCCTTTTTTTTACTTTAGTTTATTTGGTATTTATTTTCGTAACTCTTCTTGAACTACACTGTTGGTTAAGGGCTTGTAAGTAAAGCATTTCACAGTAAGGTTCTACACTTGTTGTATTCAGCGCATGTGACTAAATAAAGTTTGATTTGATTTTAATATATTTATTAATTTGGAAATATATGTATAAGGCTATGCCATCTCCAAACCAGTCAAGACACCCTGGAGATGTGAATTGCTACTCTGAACTCAGACAAATCTCTCCAGAATGCATAAGAAGGAAATCTGTTGCAGTGACTGACAACTTTGACCCCTTGCTTCAGTTATTCACAGAAGTTTAAAATAGACAAAAAAAATGTCTGAGTGATATGAATTCATCATATACTCACATATCCCTTGGGAATGTCTGAGTGATACCAATTTATCATATACTCACATATCCCTTGGGAATGTCTGAGTCCTCGTTGCTTCCAGGGTCGTTTTCTACATGCTGCTTGATCTTCTCCTCTAGTCCTGAGGCATCTGCACCCTGATACAGGTCGACGCGCACTTTGTTACGGAAAAACAAAAACGTTGGCGTGGCAGAGATGTTGTTGGCGGCAGCCGTTGCCTGAGAGAGAGAGAAAAAAAAAGGGAGATTGACATTGAAGTCACATGCCTAACCCCACACACACTAGATTTCTTCATCTGTATTGCTCAATGAATGACATGAGGAGGTTGACATGTTTGTTTTTTACAGCGTCTCCTATGACAACAACAACAACATAATGGAGTACCTGGTGTTTTGATTATGATACAGTAGGATGTATTATTAAAACTCTTTAGGCAAAAAGAACCTCACCTGACAGACGTGTACATCGACTTCAAGGAAAACCACGTGTGGGTACTTGTTACTCAACATGTTGAAAGCGGGGGATATTCTGACACAGGGTCGACACCTGGGGAGAGAAGGAGTTTATTAGGAAGCTGGTATTGTCGCGACTGCTGTTGTTATTGTTATTTTTGACGTTAGCGATCATCAAAACGGGCTGTTTATGAACAAAACTAGAACTAAAAAGTTGTAAGCCATACACGTGGATTAACTAAAGCTAAAATAGTAGTTAGGTACGTGTTCTTCACCCCGGGGTGTATTCCTTCAGGCTTTTTTTGTTGCAAAACGTTTCTTAAACGGAAACAAACAAAACGTGCCTACCTGGGGTGTATTCATTACGTTTTGTTCTGTTTACCGGAAACAAACAGAACAATACGTGGAGGGGCCTACATGATTTTGTCCAATAGAAACTCTTGTTTTTTGCGTTTTCCGTTTGGAGTAAACGGTGTTTGTTGCACGTTTTGGAACAGAGGATTTTTTCCCCCCCAGAATGTGCGTGAATGAATACACCCCTGAATTTGTCCAATATAAACTATCGTTTCAGTTTGTAACTGTTTTGGCGGAATGAATACACCCCCCGGCTAGTTAAAAGATGTGTCCCCCCCTTTCACTGGGAAATTCATTGTAGATGCCTATCAAAACCAACACATAACTGCCATTGTTGTACCACAAAGTATACAGAAAACATTTCACTCTATTGCTCAGTAATTGTCAGACTACTGGGTTGCCAAGTACCGCAGTTACTCTGTGGAGTTAGCTTAAACATGCTATCTTAGCCTGTCTGATATTGCTAAGTCATAGCTGGCTAAAGCTAACCACCGTTAGCTAGTTAGCCAACGTTGGCGTAGCTAACAGCGTGGTGTTGTAGCCGAGTTATTTTCTCACGCTTTTGAGTAGATTCCTTTGAAAGTATTCCCGATACACTACGAAAACCCGAAACCAGTTGACCTCCTAGGTAATTATACATTTGCCAATGAAATTGGATCACCCACTTCAGTTTAGATCCGGTCTAAGCATGCTAGCCAAGGCCTTGGGAATATATTTTGAACCTTACCCTGCCATTGTGAACTTCACTACGGCAAGTCTCGAACCGGCGGCTGTTAATTCAGGTTGAAATTCTGAATCATTCCCGATTACTTTTACCCCGACCATTTTTACAGAATACAACTGTAAATGTAGTATTTTATTTACGTCCGATTATAATAGAAAACTGTATAGACACACTGTCCAAAACTCAACTCCTCTCTCGAATCGAAACACTTTCCTGAGTTCCTTGACGAAAGTTGGCCAGTAACCAATGAAAACCAAGCAGGGTGTGGTCAACTTGACTCCGCAGCTCGAATAAGTACTGATCCGAGGTCTGATTTAAAAACCGTAAAGGGTAGTTTAACGATGACATATTTTCACATTCCATCTGACCCAGAAACACATTGAATATGGACACAACATTTAGAGAAAACATTCAGATAGAATGTCCCACACGAGACTTGTCATTCAAAAATGAACGGATTAATGGATTTTTAATTTAAATTTTTGTTATTTATTTGATCTTTTTTTATTTTTTTATTTGATATTATTTTTGTTATTTATTTGATATTATTTTTGTTATTTATTTTTATTATTATTTTTTGTTTTTTTTTGTTATTTCATAGTCTCTCAGTCAACACAGCCAGCTGAGCAACTGTATTTCTTCCCATAGCATAGCCAGTTAACCTAGTTAGCTTAAAAGCTAAGCTGCAACAACACATCTCTACAGTGGCTTTTGATAACTGTCCAAGATGAAGGTGTCAAAAATACTAATTTCACTTGTATTTTTAACAAATGTTTTCGTGAATTTGAGAGCAATGGGTAAGTAGACATAGCCAACTAGCTAACTTTCTGTCATTAAAAAAAAAAACTGTAAATGATGTCTTTGAGAGACAAGTGTTTATTTTTTGAACAAATATTTATGTTTTTAACTACATTTAAAAAATTGATGAAGCGCAGTCATATTCAGTTCCTGATTTGGTCAACAAGTTTATTTTGACGTGTGAAATAGTGTTAGTTGAGGTGAATCTTTGTTTCTATGTTTGGGTCTTTGCAAAGACAAAGCTAACATTAGCTTTACCATGTCAAAGCATTGTAATTGTATTCTAACAGATCCTCCGAAAACAACCGACTCCAAAGACTCAGGTGGTAAGTTGACTTTTGACTCTGGCTAGTTAGCTATTTAGTGGAGGCTGGTGGGAGGACCAATAGGAATAGCTGGAATGGAATCAATGGAACGGAGTCAAGCAATTGGTTTCATTTACATTTACATTTAAGTCATTTAGCATGTGTTTGATCTATTTGATTCCATTCCAACCATTAATGAGCCTGTCCTCCTATAGCACCTCCCACCAGCCTCCACTGATAGCTATGTATTTTGACCATCAAAGGCCCTTACACATTTGGTTTGACCTTGAGACTTTTCGAGGTCATGATAGGGTTAAATAGTGTCTCATGTTCGGGGTATATATTTCACATACATTGAAATGAATGACCAATGAACAACAGGGAGAATTTTAAAGAGCAATGCCTTCAGTCACCATCCTGCATTGTTCAAAAGTTGTTCAGTGTCATACCAAATATCCATCATGGTTTTGGTTTCACAGACTCAAGGGTCCAAGAATTGAAGAAGAGGTGGCAAGGAGAAAGACAGGAGTTTTTGAAATTCCCTTGTTTCCTTAAAAAGAATCCTGCAACGAATGTAAAAGGAAAGCAAGCCAGTGAAGTAAGTTATTTCTAGGGTATCTTTGTTATGAATTAAGCTATTTTAAAACATGATTCTGGTGGGGATTTCTTATATTGTCATTAATTATGGGGCATCACCATTTTAAAATGCTTCATCACTTAGAAAACACTTCGTTTTTTCCCCCCTTTTTCAAATTAGGCCCAATACACACTTAATTTGTAGTCTTTGCTCACTCTGATTAGCGGCTTACTTAGCCGGGTTCACTAGATTTTACTGGTACATTTATGAGAAGAAGAAAAAAAGGAACCTGCACACTGCTCTTGCTACTATCACTGCTCTTTATTTACGTTTAACGAAATATAACCATGTGCATTTCAGAAATATTCTTATAAAGTGTGAACAAAAAAGTATTAAACACGTCTGTATAACGTCTGTATAACGTGTATAGAAACGAACAGAAATACTCTATTCCAGGGGGACAGCTTCCATCCTGAGCCATTAAAAAGAGGACTTCCAAGACGTCCGTTTTTCAGACTGAGCCGTATATGCCACTCCACAGAGGAGTATCTAGACAAAGAAGCGGAGATGAGCAATAGGTTTCTAAGAAGAGGCTACTCTCCACAATGTGTGAATGAAGCTCTTCATTTGGCATTAGGGAAAACACGAGATGTACTGTAAACAAAAGAATACCCACTAAAGCTAAAGAACACGCTGTATTGTGGATTTAATTTTGTTCACGACCCCATACACTTTGAACTCGCGTAAAGTGGGAGATGCTGTCAAGAAACCCTGGTATGTTTTATCATCGGACCCAGCTTTGCCAGCTGAATTTAAGAATCCACAATTTATTGTACGTATAAGTGGTCGCAATTTACGCAATAAATTGGTCCATGCCAACTGCCAACCACATAAGAAAACGAGCCAGGCTCTTTCATGCCCTCTTCCAAATGGTAGCTATAAATGCAGAGGTCGCGCACAGTGCAACAATATGATGAAGTGTGAATATTTCTCCCACGTACAGGAAACGATTCCAAATTAAATTACATTTCTACCTTTAGAATTTGTGGCATAAAGAAAGTTAAGATATCAGACAGGGGGAGGTGATATTAATAACACTCTGAGTAAAAGGGAATGTTTTGGGATTTTCACCCTCCAGACATTATTTCCTAAAGGTCTTAATGATGAAACGCCTATGTATGTTATGTTGTAAATGTCAACATGAATTAATGCCACCATTTCAGATTACTTTGACATTTTTCTTGCGCTGTTCCCAATGATTTATAAAAACTTGCTTGATGGGTCGATGTCCTCATTGTGGTTTTACAGACGTATTTAATATGTTTTATGTACACACTTTATTTGAATAATTATGAAATGAACATTGTTATATTTGGTAACACTTACTTATTTTCCCTCGACTCCAACCCCCATTCGATACATTGAACGAATGTGGGTGGAGCTATGTATGCATAACGGTGCTAATACATTTTTTTGAAACTCACAAAAACTCTGACTAAGGCCTTGAGGTCGATACATAATAAAGGGCAGTGATACTAACCAGAGCAGTGGTACTAACCAGAGCAGTGATACTAACCAGTGGTACTAACCAGTGGTACTAACCAGAGCAGTGGTACTAACCAGTGGTACTAACCAGAGCAGTGGTACTAACCAGTGGTACTAACCAGTGGTACTAACCAGAGCAGTCATACTAACCAGTGGTACTAACCAGAGCAGTGGTACTAACCAGTGGTACTAACCAGAGCAGTGGTACTAACCAGTGATATTAACCAGAGCAGTGGTACTAACCAGTGGTACTAACCAGTGATACTAGCCAGAGCAGTGGTACTAACCAGAGCAGTGGTACTAACCAGAGCAGTGATACTAACCAGAGCAGTGATACTAACCAGAGCAGTGGTACTAACCAGAGCAGTGATACTAACCAGAGCAGTGGTACTAACCAGAGCAGTGGTACTAACCAGAGCAGTGATACTAACCAGAGCAGTGATACTAACCAGAGCAGTGATACTAGCCAGAGCAGTGATACTAGTCAGAGTAGTGACACTAGCCAGAGCAGTGATACTAGCAGTGGTACTAACCAGAGCAGTGATACTAACCAGAGCAGTGATACTAGCCAGAGCAGTGATACTAGCAGTGGTACTAACCAGAGCAGTGATACTAGCAGTGGTACTAACCAGAGCAGTGATACTAGCAGTGGTACTAACCAGAGCAGTGATACTAGCAGTGATACTAGCCAGAGCAGTGATTCTAGCCAGAGCTGTGATACTAGCAGTGGTACTAACCAGAGCTGTGATACTAGCAGTGGTACTAACCAGAGCAGTGATACTAGCAGTGGTACTAACCAGAGCAGTGATTCTAGCCAGAGCAGCGATACTAGCAGTAGTACTAACCAGAGCAGTGATTCTAGCCAGAGCAGCGATACTAGCAGTGATACTAACCAGAGCAGTGATTCTAGCAGTAGTACTAACCAGAGCTGTGGTACTAACCAGAGCAGCGATACTAGCAGTGATACTAACCAGAGCAGTGATACTAGCAGTAGTACTAACCAGAGCTGTGGTACTAACCAGAGCAGCGATACTAGCAGTAGTACTATCCAGAGCAGTGGTACTAACCAGAGCAGTGGTACTATCCAGAGCAGTGGTACTATCCAGAACAGTGGTACTAACCAGAGCAGCGATACTAGCAGTGATACTACCCAGAGCAGCGATACTAGCAGTGATACTAGCCAGCGCAGTGGTACTAGCCAGAGCAGTGATACTAGCAGTGATACTAGCCAGAGCAGTGGTACTAGCAGTGGTACTAACCAGAGCAGTGATACTAGCAGTGATACTAGCAGTGATACTAGCAGTGATACTAGCAGTGATACTAGCCAGAGCAGTGGTACTAGCAGTGATACTAGCAGTGGTACTAGCAGTGGTACTAATCAGAGCAGTGATACTAGCAGTGATACTAGCAGTGGTACTAGCAGTGGTACTAACCAGAGCAGTGATACTAGCAGTGATACTAGCAGTGGTACTAGCAGTGGTACTAATCAGAGCAGTGATACTAGCCAGAGCAGTGATTCTAGCCAGAGCAGTGATTCTAGCCAGAGCAGTGATACTAGCAGTGGTACTAGCCAGAGCAGTGATACTAGCAGTGATACTAATCAGAGCAGTGATACTAGCCAGAGCAGTGATTCTAGCCAGAGCAGTGATTCTAGCCAGAGCAGTGATTCTAGCCAGAGCAGTGATACTAGCAGTGATACTAGCAGTGGTACTAGCAGTGGTACTAATCAGAGCAGTGATACTAGCCAGAGCAGTGATTCTAGCCAGAGCAGTGATTCTAGCCAGAGCAGTGATACTAGCAGTGGTACTAGCCAGAGCAGTGATACTAGCAGTGATACTAGCCAGAGCAGTGATACTAGCCAGAGCAGTGATTCTAGCCAGAGCAGTGATTCTAGCCAGAGCAGTGATACTAGCAGTGGTACTAGCCAGAGCAGTGATACTAGCAGTGGTACTAGCCAGAGCAGTGATACTAGCAGTGGTACTAACCAGAGCAGTGATACTAGCAGTGATTCTAGCCAGAGCAGTGATTCTAGCCAGAGCAGTGATACTAGCAGTGATACTAGCAGTGCTACTAGCAGTGGTACTAATCAGAGCAGTGATACTAGCCAGAGCAGTGATTCTAGCCAGAGCAGTGATTCTAGCCAGAGCAGTGATACTAGCCAGAGCAGTGATTCTAGCCAGAGCAGTGATTCTAGCCAGAGCAGTGATACTAGCAGTGGTACTAGCCAGAGCAGTGATACTGGTAGAGCAGTGATACTAGCAGTGATTCTAGCCAGAGCAGTGATACTAGCCAGAGCAGTGATACTAGCAGTGGTACTAACCAGAGCAGTGATACTAGCAGTGGTACTAACCAGAGCAGTGATACTAGCAGTGATACTAGCCAGAGCAGTGATACTAGCAGTGATACTAGCCAGAGCAGTGATACTAGCAGTGGTACTAATCAGAGCAGTGATACTAGCCAGAGCAGTGATTCTAGCCAGAGCAGTGATTCTAGCCAGAGCAGTGATACTAGCAGTGGTACTAGCCAGAGCAGTGATACTAGCAGTGGTACTAACCAGAGCAGTGATACTAGCAGTGATTCTAGCCAGAGCAGTGATTCTAGCCAGAGCAGTGATACTAGCAGTGGTACTAACCAGAGCAGTGATACTAGCAGTGATACTAGCCAGAGCAGTGATACTAGCAGTGGTACTAACCAGAGCAGTGATACTAGCAGTGGTACTAACCAGAGCAGTGATACTAGCAGTGATACTAGCCAGAGCAGTGATACTAGCAGTGGTACTAGCCAGAGCAGTGATATTAGCAGTGGTACTAGCCAGAGCAGTGATACTAGCAGTGATTATTATTATTATTATTATTATTATTCTAGCCAGAGCAGTGATAATAGGACAGAGCAGTATGCAGGGTTTTTTCTCATATTTTTCAACTGTTTCCTTGCACCTGCAAAAAAAGATGGTTCAGATGTGTGACTGCCTTTTGAACTGATACCTTTATGAAAACTCTGTAAGCACTTGCTAAATGCATTAAAACGTTGGTTGACTTTTTTTTCAAAATTTCAGTACAACGATGAAATGCCCCTGACATACTCCACGCTCTTTGAAAACACCATCTACATCGAAACATTCTTATTTTGCCTTGTTGTAGTGTATGGAATACTACATTTACCCATTTGGTTCACTGTAAGTACTTATTCTTAATGTATGCAGTTTTGATGTTTTATTCATGGTAACAGTTGGCTCGATAAGGGGAACATGTATTTGACTGAAATTCTGAGTTTATTTCTGGTGGTTTTACAAAAAACTCTGATATGAAATACATACTTGATCTGATGCGTCTTCTCTACTCTTCTTTTTTGTGATACAGTTGTATGAGAAACTGCACAGGGGTAAAGTTGAGCCACAGCCCACTGATCACACGACTGAAGACTTGGAAATGAACGAGACCCATACTTAAACTGTGAACTTCTCAACGTGATCCAGTGTTGTTGTATTCATCGAGTTCGGATGAATTATGAGATTCATTTATTATTCACAGCCACGGAGGCATTTTTCCATTGGAAGATTGGTTCTATAATATTTCAAGCGGTATTTATTAAAAATGGAAGCAACTTTTATCTTTTGTAATTGTCACATGCACAGGGTGTTAAACAGTAGGTGTTAAACAGTACAGTGACATGCTTAACTTGCGAGCTATTTACATGATGCAATGGGTTGAATTACTAATGAAATAAGCATGAATCATATCTAGCCACATCTCTCCATCCATAAACCACAACATAATGGTACTTTCGTCATTTCAGGGTGGAACGAATCCACGTTAAATTTACTGCGACCAGTCACCATTCACGAACTATCCGGAAATTGTATTCACCGTACGCATGCGCACAAACCCCAACGAGGGCCGATTCATTTTTCGTATTATTATTAGCTCGCTCGTAAATCCGTTAAAATACACACATTTGATACAATTTGTACGTGGGTATGGCAGAGGAGGTAACGAAAACCACGGGCGAACTCTCAGTGGGTAAGTTGATAACAAGTCTAGCTAATTTTACAGCCCTTGTAGCAATGTTGAAAGCATGCGATGTGTTGCATCAGACCGGTGTTGCTAGTTAGCTTTCATAGCACAAGTGGTGCATGTAAAATCATTGCATAGCTCAAGCTTATCTTGACTGTCTGTGTCACGCTCCTGTTATCTAACCAACGAGCATCTTGCCTAGCTAGCATAATCACTGCATTAGTTCGCTGAACTAACATGTACATTCAGAATCAAGTGTTGAGTGTTTCCACTTCTTCCAGGTGAGTTGTATGTGTCTGACAAAGAAGGAAATGACCAGGATGGTGACGGAACAGAGAGGAAGCCTTTCAAGACCTCCTTGAGGGTAAGAGGAAATCAGTGTCGTTTTGTGTTTAATTGTGACTCCATCCAACATAACTGACGTGTCTACGTATTTTTCAATCAAACACAGTTAAGTGCATTGCTATAACAACAACTATTTCATTTCAAAGGCTTTGACATTTGCTGGAAAGGAACCATTCCCAACCATCTATGTGGACTCTCAGAAGGAAGGAGAGGTACATAGTTAAAAGCATTTGAAAAAAAGTCGTTTGGTCTCACTTTCATTTGGTTTCCCCGTTCTGATTTCGTCTCCCCGTTCTGATTTCGTCTCCCCGTTCTGATTTCGTCTCCCCGTTCTGATTTCGTCTCCCCGTTCTGATTTCGTCTCCCCGTTCTGATTTCGTCTCCCCTATTACTCCAGCGTTGGGCAGTGATCTCCAAGACGCAGATGAAAAATGTGATCAAGTTATTTGCTAGAGAGCAGATGAAGAGCGACTCCAAAGACAAAAAGGAGGTACGTGGGGAAATAGTCTGGGGCAAGTTTATCCCAAATAGAACTATATTCCCTATATAGGAATCCTATTTCCTATACTTCTGGTCAAAAGTAGTGCTCTATGTAGGGAATAGGATGCCTTTTGGGATGCCACTATTACAATTATTCACACAGTCTTGTATTTGGCCATAAACAGTTGTGGCTATCGGTTAAAATATTCACAGGCAGCAGTAGCCCATGTGAGCTGCTGTTTATGTAAGTTATTTTCAACTTTTTGATTTAAAGGCAGAGGATTCTGAGAGACGAGAGAAGAACCTAGAAGAAGCTAAGAAAATCACCATTGAGAATGACTCCAGCCTTCCAAAGCCCAAAACGGTCAGATCCACTATATTCTCTTTAGTCAGTATCCTGTCTAACTCCTCTTACTATGTTTTGTATTGTTTAAAAGGGATTTAAACAAATACAAATATATGTTTGGAAATAAGAATCACATGTTTATCTTCCATTGTGTTGAAATATAGAAATGTAATCAACCTTTTCCCAACAGGTCAAAATCTATCAGCTGGAGCCTCTCCGAGGGGAGAGAGTGAAGGTATTTGGTTGGGTGCACCGAATGAGAAAACAAGGTGAGGATTGTAGAACGTTGGTTAATGTGTGTCTAATGTCAGCATGCCACAGCACTGTAACTAGCTGATAACATGCAGGTTGTTGTTTAACAGTATAGTCTCAGGATAGTAATGCAGGGTGTTTTTGTCCAGCCTTTTATGTCCAACAATGAAAATTCCCCCCAAAAACTAACTGGGGGGGAGGGGCAGCTGGATGAGAGGAGAGGAGAGGGGCGGCTGGATGAGAGGAGGGGCTTACATGGCTCATAGTGGATTTATTATTCTCTTTATTTTCTATTTCACCCGGTAAGTTGACTGAACACATTGTCATTCTCTTGCTAGGAAAGAACCTGCTGTTCATTGTGCTGAGGGATGGAACTGGTTTCCTGCAGTGTGTTCTCAACAATAAATTGGTAAAACATATATGTTTTGTCTTAAATGTGTTAATATCTTTTATTTTTTTTGTTACAAAATGGAATAATATGCTTTCTTTTATTTGTTGTTATTTGTAAAACATTTTTTTTTTGTCTCCATTATAGTGTCAGTGCTACAATGCCCTGGTGCTGTCCACTGAAAGCACAGTGGCTCTGTATGGGACAGTGGAGAAAGTGCCTGAGGGAAAGCAGGTACAGATTCTTCACCTACTTACTTTAATTACCCAGATTAAACTGTCATGTTTTCACTCAAACCTTCTTTTTTTTAGACCAGGACTAGGCTCAATCTGTATGCTGCTCTGTACCATCACTCATTCATATATCCTTATGTACATGTTCCTTATCCCCTTACACTGTGTATAAGACAGTAGTTTTGGAATTGTTAGTTAGATTACTTGTTGGTTATCACTGCATTGTCGGAACTAGAAGCACAAGCATTTCGCTACACTCGCATTAACATCTGCTAACCATGTGTATGTGACAAATAAAATTTGATCTGATTCGGGGAAAACTGTCCCTTTTAACTGTAATTAGATGGTTTGTTATTTTATTATTAGAGCTATGACTGACTAGGATGTCCTTTCTTCCTCCTTCTCCAGGCCCCTGGTGGTCATGAGCTGCACTGTGACTTCTGGGAGCTGGTGGGTCTGGCGCCGGCTGGAGGAGCTGACAACCTGCTGAATGAGGAGTCTGATGTGGACGTTCAGCTCAACAACAGACACATGATGATCCGTGGGGAGAACGTGTCCAAGATCCTCCGGGTCCGTTCCACTGTCACACAGTGCTTCAGGGATCACTTCTTCGCCCGCGGATACTATGAGGTAACAATATGTTGAGAAGGATTATTACCACAGCAGGCAAGGTACTTGGAGTCAAACAGACAGGCCTGGATGAGCTCTTCAAGGTCAGGACCCTCCCCAAGGTACTTGGGGTCCAACAGACAGGCCTGGATGAGCTCTTCAAGGTCAGGACCCTCCATAAGGCTCACAAAATACTCTTGACCCCTCAGCATAAAAAACACAACTGGACAATCATCTGTGCCAGATGTGATATCCCTCCGAAATAGCTCGGTCTAATGTTCCTATCGACTCCGTAAGGCCAGCAAGCTAGTCTTTTTATATATATATATTTATTTATTGGTATGTAACTGTTATGAAAGTTGTATTGTCAATTTTTGTTTTTGTATTTATAAACGCCACTTTAAATGTGTACATGACAGTGCAACAAAATGTCCCCATGGGGACAAAGTCAGTAGGTAAGAGTGGGTTCACTGTACAAACGTCCTCTGAGCTCTTTGAAGCGTCAAACCACCAAAATAAATTGAATTAATATTTTCTAGTATTATTTTTTTGTCAGTTGATGACAATTCTCCCCGATCCGGGATGGGTAGTTACCAGATTTAACTGCCCCGGACCAAGAAAAACATTAAGATTTTTCTCTTCAGAATCAAGTTTCCATCTCTACCGATGGTTTTGTCACGGGCCTACTCTGGTCTTGTCACATGCCTACTCTGGTCTTGACGCGGGCCTACTCTGGTCTTGACGCGGGCCTACTCTGGTCTTGACGCGGGCCTACTCTGGTCTTGACGCGGGCCTACTCTGGTCTTGACGCGGGCCTACTCTGGTCTTGACGCTGGCCTACTCTGGTCTTGACGTCTTGACGCTGGCCTACTCTGGTCTTGACGCTGGCCTACTCTGGTCTTGGCCTACTCTGGTCTTGGGGCCTACTCTGGTCTTGGTCTTGACGCGGGCCTACTCTGGTCTTGACGCGGGCCTACTCTGGTCTTGACGCGGGCCTACTCTGGTCTTGACGCGGGCCTACTCTGGTCTTGACGCGGGCCTACTCTGGTCTTGACGCGGGCCTACTCTGGTCTTGACGCGGGCCTACTCTGGTCTTGACGCGGGCCTACTCTGGTCTTGACGCGGGCCTACTCTGGTCTTGACGCGGCCTACTCTGGTCTTGACGCTGGCCTACTCTGGTCTTGACGCGGGCCTACTCTGGTCTTTGACGCGGCCTACTCTGGTCTTGACGCGGCCTACTCTGGTTTTGACGCTTGGCCTACTCTGGTTTTGACGCGGGCCTACTCTGGTTTTGACGCGGGCCTACTCTGGTTTTGACGCGGGCCTACTCTGGTTTTGACGCGGGCCTACTCTGGTTTTGACGCGGGCCTACTCTGGTTTTGACGCGGGCCTACTCTGGTTTTGACTTGCTGGTCTTGACGCCCTACTCTGGTCTTTGACGGTCTTGGCCTACTCTGGTTTTGACGCTGGGCCTACTCTGGTTTTGACTTGACGGGCCTACTCTGGTTTTGACGCGGGCCTACTCTGGTTTTGACGCGGGCCTACTCTGGTTTTGACGCGGGCCTACTCTGGTTTTGACGCGGGCCTACTCTGGTTTTGACGCGGGCCTACTCTGGTTTTGACGCGGGCCTACTCTGGTTTTGACGCGGGCCTACTCTGGTCTTGACGGGCCTACTCTGGTCTTGTACTCTGGTTTTGACGCGGGCCTACTCTGGTTTTGACGCGGGCCTACTCTGGTTTTGACGCGGGCCTACTCTGGTCTTGTCGCGGGAGCTCTAGACAACAGCTGGCAGATACAGTGCAGGAAGGCTCGTCTACATGATGACATTATGGATCAGAGAGAGAGTGGTTTTATTTGTCAAAACGGCAGTCAAGCATCAATCATCATGTCACCAGAATTAGACCCTCTATTTATTGGAAAGGAGCATCAAGATCACTGCACTTTCACCACCCTGTGACGTTTCTAAATGATTTATTCTGTAGCCTAATAAACTGCAGGGTTTCCCGGAGTCCTAGTGGGAGGATCACACACCATATCATGGTGACTCAAGTTTATGTTGTTTTAATGGTTAATTTCAGCATAAAGACGTTTCCACTTCAATTTCTCACAAAATTAATTTTACAGACACAAAAAGATCCCACCATGTCGAACTAACAAATTATCTGTTTGGATTTATAAAATTGTACTGAAACTACCTTCATCCATCACAACTGTTGTGTTTTATTTAATGTGATGTGACTTGATTCACAAAGCAGATGGAAACGTGGTTAGTGATAAAAGCTTTGAATCTTGAATTGTATATTTTCAGCCTTGTATGTCGACACTTCTTCTTGTCTAAATCTGTGATTTTTTTTTTTTTTTTTTTCCCCCAAAGATCACCCCACCCACCCTGGTGCAGACCCAGGTGGAGGGAGGTTCCACCCTGTTCAACCTGAACTACTTTGGGGAGGAAGCGTTCCTGACCCAGTCCTCACAGCTCTACCTGGAGACCTGCATCCCTGCTCTGGGAGACACCTTCTGTATCGCTCAGTCCTACCGCGCAGAGCAGTCCCGCACCCGCAGGCACCTGTCTGAGTGAGTACTGTTGTTTTCCTTTGCTGTTTCATATTGGAGCCATTCTGATAGCAAAACATGACCTTAGGAAACCCTCTATTTCTATTGACCTTTTATTTATACAGGTTAGTTTCACTGATGACTTATTCTTCAACAGACACTTTCTAGTGTTTAAAACTCTTCTTTTCAATTTTCACCTAAAATGACATGCCCAAATCGAACTGCCTGTAGCTCAGGACCTGAAGCAAGGATATGCATATTCTCAATACCATTTGAAAGGAAACACTTTGAAGTTTGTGGAAATGTTAAATGAATGTAGGAGAATTATAACACATTAGATCTGATAAAAGTTCATGCAAAGAAAAAAACGTTTTTTTTTTACCATCTTTAAAATGCAAGAGAAAAGTCATAATGTATTATTCCAGCCCAGGTGCAATTTAGATTTTGGCCACTAGGTGGCAGCAGTGTATGTGCAAAGTTTTTTTTTACTGATCTAATGAACCATTGCATATCTGTTCAAAATGTTGTATCAAGACTGCCCAACTGTGCCTAATTGGTTTATTAATACATTTTCTAGTTCATAATTGTTCACTCTCCTCAAACAATAGCATGGTATTATTTCACTGTACACGCTACTGTAAATTGGACAGTGCAGTTAGATTAACAAGAATTTAAGCTTTCTGCCCATGTCAGACATGTCTATGTCCTGGGATTTTTTGGTTTGTTGTTACTGACAACCTCATGCTAATCACATTAGCCTACGTTTGCTCAACCGTCTCGTGGGGGACACACCGATCCCTTAGCGGTTAACAAGGGTTATGTAGTTACACTATGTGCCCTCCCTCTGTAGGTACACTCACATAGAGGCAGAGTGCCCCTTCATGACCTATGAGGACCTACTGAGCAGACTGGAGGATCTGGTGTGTGATGTGGTGGACAGAGTCCTGAAGTCTCCTGCTGCTTCTCTACTCTACCAAGTCAACCCTGTACGTCTGTTTTATTGGCAGCTATTAGTTCTCTCCCCCCCTTTTCTCTGTCTCTAGCTGTCTGTCTGCTGTCTCTAGCTGTCTGTCTGTCTAGCTGTCCCTAGCTGTCTGTCTGTCTAGCTGTCTGTCTGTCTGCTGTCTGTCTGTCTGTCTCTAGCTGTCTGTCTGTCTAGCTGTCTCTAGCTGTCGGTCTGTCTGTCTAGCTGTCTGTCTGTCTGTCTCTAGCTGTCTGTCTGTCTCTTTCTCGTAGTCTTGTTCACTGAGATGGATATATTCTTATAAAAGGTTTATCTTGAAATAATGTTTCCTTTTTGAGATTCAAGTTTCCTTGATCTTTTAGAATCCTGGTATGGTGCTGAAAGGCTGAACACGAGGATAGCACAGTGCTAATGTGGCCTGTCTTTTTCCTTTCCGTCTTCCCCAGGACTTCAAGCCCCCCAAGAGGCCCTTCAAGAGGATGAACTACTCTGAGGCCATCATCTGGCTGAAGGAGCATGACATCAAAAAGGATGATGGGACATACTATGAGTTTGGAGAGGTACGTTTGACTGAATAAATTACATTTGATAAATGGTTTATGGTCGACAAGTACCACAGTAATTAGGAGTGATTCTAATTGACTATCTCCCTCAGAAATAATATTTGGACAGTGTCGATCTGTGGTTGTTTCAAGACTTTTAGGGCTGGTATCCAGGACAGATTTAGCCAAGCCCTGGACTACATATTACTTTCAATGCAGAATCTGTTGAACCAGCTTCTGAGTCCATAACTTAAATCTGTGTCCAGGAAACTGATGTGAAGAGGGCAACAGAATGTCCGCTCAGTGTTTAGCTCCTCCACCAGTGTATTGTTCAGTGGATCTTCTCCTGTTATTGTGATGTTATAAAACCCTCTCCCTCCTTGGTTTCAGGACATCCCAGAGGCCCCAGAGAGGCTGATGACTGATGCCATCGGTGAGACCATCCTGCTGTGCCGCTTCCCGGCTGAGATCAAGTCCTTCTACATGCAGCGCTGTCCTGAGGACCGACGCCTCACCGAGTCGGTGAGTCCCCGACCAGCAGAGAAACCATGACCTGAAAAACCACATCTCAGAGAAGCCATCATGAACCTTATCCAGGGCCTGATTCAAACATGTCTCTGGGTTCTGATCCAAGATCAGTTTTGTCCTATTAGATAATAATGAATAAGAATATGGACAGGGGGGAGCTGATTCTAGATCAGTTTTGTCCTATTAGATAAGAATATGGACAGGGGGGAGCTGGTTCTAGATCAGTTTTGTCCTATTAGATAATGATGAATAAGAATATGGACAGGGGGGAGCTGGTTCTAGATCAGTTTTGTCCTATTAGATAATGATGAATAAGAATATGGACAGGGGGGAGCTGGTTCTAGATCAGTTTTGTCCTATTAGATAATGATGAATAAGAATATGGACTGGGGGGAGCTGGTTCTAGATCAGGACTCCTTCTCTGAGAGGCGTTTTGAATATGGGCCCTGAAAGACATCCTCATTGTTGTCCCTGCTGTTCCTCTCCCCAGGTGGATGTGCTGATGCCTAACGTTGGAGAGATAGTTGGAGGGTCTATGAGGATCTGGGATGCTGAGGAACTGCTGGAGGGATACAAGAGGGAAGGCATTGACCCAACCCCTTACTACTGGTACACTGACCAGGTATGTACACCTACCCCTTACTACTGGTACACTGACCAGGTATATACATCTACCCCTTACTACTGGTACACTGACCAGGTATATACATCTACCCCTTACTACTGGTACACTGACCAGGTATGTACATCTACTGGTACACTGACCAGGCATGTACATCTACCCCTTAATACTGGTACACTGACCAGGTATATACATCTACCCCTTACTACTGGTACACTGACCAGGTATATATATCTACCCCTTACTACTGGTACACTGACCAGGTATGTACATCTACCCCTTACTACTGGTACACTGACCAGGTATGTACATCTACTGGTACACTGACCAGGTATGTACATCTACTGGTACACTGACCAGGCATGTACATCTACCCCTTAATACTGGTACACTGACCAGGTATATACATCTACCCCTTACTACTGGTACACTGACCAGGTATATACATCTACCCCTTACTACTGGTACACTGACCAGGTATGTACATCTACTGGTACACTGACCAGGCATGTACATCTACCCCTTACTACTGGTACACTGACCAGGTATGTACATCTACCCCTTAATACTGATACACTGACCAGGTATGTACATCTACTGGTACACTGACCAGGTATCTACATCTATGTACATCTACTGGTACACTGACCAGGTATGTACATCTACTGGTACACTGACCAGGTATGTACACTGACCTGACCAGGTATGTACATCTACTGGTACACTGACCAGGTATGTACATCTACTGGTACACTGACCAGGTATGTACATCTACTGGTACACTGACCAGGTATGTACATCTACTGGTACACTGACCAGGTATGTACATCTACTGGTACACTGTACATCTACTGGTACACTGACCAGGTATGTACATCTACTGGTACACTGACCAGGTATGTACATCTACTGGTACACTGACCAGGTATGTACACTGGTCTGACCAGGTATGTACATCTACTGGTACACTGACCAGGTATGTACATCTACTGGTACACTGACCAGGTATGTACATCTACTGGTACACTGACCAGGTATGTACATCTACTGGTACACTGACCAGGTATGTACATCTACTGGTACACTGACCAGGTATGTACATCTACTGGTACACTGACCAGGTATGTATCTACTGGTACATCTATGTACATCTACTGGTACACTGACCAGGTATGTACATCTACTGGTACACTGACCAGGTATGTACATCTACATCTACTGGTACACTGACCAGGTATGTACATCTACTGGTACACTGACCAGGTATGTACATCTACTGGTACACTGACCAGGTATGTACATCTACTGGTACACTGACCAGGTATGTACATCTACTGGTACACTGACCAGGTATGTACATCTACTGGTACACTCCAGGTATGTACATCTACTGGTACACTGACCAGGTATGACCAGGTATGTACATCTACTGGTACACTGACCAGGTATGACCAGGTATGTACATCTACTGGTACACTGACCAGGTATGTACATCTACTGGTACACTGACCAGGTATGTACATCTACTGGTACACTCTATGTACATCTACTGGTACACTGACCAGGTATGTACATCTACTGGTATATGTACATCTACTGGTACACTGACCAGGTATGTACATCTACTGGTACACTGACCAGGTATGTACATCTACTGGTACACTGACCAGGTATGTACATCTACTGGTACATCTCTACTGGTACACTGACCAGGTATGTACATCTACTGGTACACTGACCAGGTATGTACATCTACTGGTACACTGACCAGGTATGTACATCTACTGGTACACTGACCAGGTATGTACATCTACTGGTACACTGACCAGGTATGTACATCTACTGGTACACTGACCAGGTATGTACATCTACTGGTACACTGACCAGGTATGTACATCTACTGGTACACTGACCAGGTATGTACATCTACTGGTATGACCAGGTATGTACATCTACTGGTACACTGACCAGGTATGTACATCTACTGGTACACTGACTGGTACACTGACCAGGTATGTACATCTACTGGTACACTGACCAGGTATGTACATCTACTGGTACACTGACCAGGTATGTACATCTACTGGTACACTGACCAGGTATGTACATCTACTGGTACACTGACCAGGTATGTACATCTACTGGTACACTGACCAGGTATGTACATCTACTGGTACACTGACCAGGTATGTACATCTTATTAATTTAAGCAATAAAACACATTCTACGTATGACACAAGGGGGCTCTGCTTCATTGTGATTTTAGTATGGCTGCTGGGGTCATAGGTTAGACACCCTAGTGTTTCATTTTGTAAGTCGCTCTGGATAAGAGCGTCTGCTAAATGACTTAAATGTAAATGTAAATGTTTCCCGGAACAAACTGTTTTATGAACAGAGAATCTGTTAGACTATTTTGATGGTGTGTTGCCTTAATAATGTCCACATTGTGTCTTCTAGAGGAAGTATGGTACCTGTCCCCACGGTGGCTACGGGCTCGGCCTGGAGAGGTTCCTAACCTGGCTGCTGAACAGACACCACATCAGAGACGTGTGTCTCTACCCCCGCTTTATCCAGCGCTGTCGACCCTAAACTACCAGCTACCCTGCCCCCTGCTGGAGATCGATCACACTGCGCTTCAAGAGACCAAGATGTACATCCCAAATGGCAACCTATTCCCTATATAGAGCTATTTGTTTTTTACCAGAGCACTATCCCTGTATAGGGCCCTTATTTTTTTACCAGGGCCAAAGGTAGTGCACTATATAGAGAATAGAGCTCTGTTTTGGGACGAAGCCCATCTTACTGCTTTGCAAAAGGCCAACATACAAGGCTCGAGATTGAAGACGAGAACAATTAATTACAGTAACAAATCCCTGCAAATGTAAGATTTGAAATGTGTTTTCAAACAAGAAATTCATGCTGTCTAAGCTAATACTATTTGTCTGCCAATAAATTTATACTTCATACGCTACAATATCTATCTGGAATGTTCTGTGGAGACACTCATTCGGTTTCATCTCTTGTGTATTGTGGCAAATGACTGGTTCACTGCTGTTACAATAATCCTGTTAAACATAAAGTCAAAAACAAGGGTTAGAATTTGGCAGATATTTTCTTGAGTAACTTCCTTCTCTAGACGTAAAACCACCAAAAACACATACACAGTGAGTTTTGGATGCATATATAAATATGTGTATGTGTTTTAAGGAACAGAATAGCACCTAAAGTTACTGGGACACCATGGGTTACTTCCTGGATGACCAGGCTAGGGGAGTGCACCGCTTCCTACCAGGCTAGGGAAGTGCACCGCTTCCTACCAGGCTAGGGGAGTGCACCGCTTCCTACCAGGCTAGGGGAGTGTGCACAGCTTCCTACCAGGCTAGGGGAGTGCACCGCTTCCTACCAGGCTAGGGGAGTGCACCGCTTCCTACCAGGCTAGGGGAGTGCACCGCTTCCTACCAGGCTAGGGGAGTGCACCGCTTCCTACCAGGCTAGGGAGTGCACCGCTTCCTACCAGGCTAGGGGAGTGCACCGCTTCCTACCAGGCTAGGGGAGTGCACCGCTTCCTACCAGGCTAGGGGAGTGCACCGCTTCCTACCAGGCTAGGGGAGTGCACCGCTTCCTACCAGGCTAGGGGAGTGCACCGCTTCCTACCAGGCTAGGGGAGTGCACCGCTTCCTACCAGGCTAGGGAGTGCACCGCTTCCTAGGCAGGCTGGGAGTGCACCGCTTCCTACCAGGCTAGGGAGTGCACCGCTTCCTACCAGGCTAGGGGAGTGCACCGCTTCCTACCAGGCTAGGGAGTGCACCGCTTCCTACCAGGCTAGGGGAGTGCACCGCTTCCTACCAGGCTAGGGGAGTGCACCGCTTCCTACCAGGCTAGGGGAGTGCACCGCTTCCTACCAGGCTAGGGGAGTGCACCGCTTCCTACCAGGCTAGGGAGTGCACCGCTTCCTACCAGGCTAGGGCACCGAGTGCACCGCTTCCTACCAGGCTAGGGAGTAGGGGAGGCACCGTTTCCTACCAGGCTAGGGGAGTGCACCGCTTCCTACCAGGCTAGGGAGTGCACCGCTTCCTACCAGGCTAGGGGAGTGCACCGCTTCCTACCAGGCTAGGGGAGTGCACCGCTTCCTACCAGGCTAGGGGAGTGCACCGCTTCCTACCAGGCTAGGGGAGTGCACCGCTTCCTACCAGGCTAGGGGAGTGCACCGCTTCCTACCAGGCTAGGGGAGTGCACCGCTTCCTACCAGGCTAGGGGAGTGCACCGCTTCCTACCAGGCTAGGGGAGTGCACCGCTTCCTACCAGGCTAGGGGAGTGCACCGCTTCCTACCAGGCTAGGGGAGTGCACCGCTTCCTACCAGGCTAGGGGAGTGCACCGCTTCCTACCAGGCTAGGGGAGTGCACCGCTTCCTACCAGGCTAGGGGAGTGCACCGCTTCCTACCAGGCTAGGGGAGTGCACAGTTTCCTACCAGGCTAGGGGGAGTGCACCGCTTCCTACATCAGAGCACAGGCATGGCTTGTAAACACGTGACAAGTGCTGTTGGTGTGCTTTCTGTCAGTGTCACTCCTCGGGTGTTAGAGGCTGGGAGAAATTTAGCTGGTCGACCACGCAATTTGTTATAAAGACAAATCGGATCCGCCGACTGGACCAAATCACTCCTAGAAGTGTAGAAATCCTCCGTGGAAACATGATGTCTGTATTGGGAAGGGCGACTCGGCTCATTCAATGTAAGTGGATGGGTAGCTACTTTGTGCTAATGTTAGCGAGCTAGCTGTACAGATAGCTGGTTAGTTAGCAAGTTAGCAAGTTAGCAGCAGCACAAGAACGTGAACGCAGAAGTTAACTGTGTCTTTGACATGTATTTGCTGGATGGCTAGTTAGCTAATAGCCAAATGCTAGTTTATATTGGCCACCGCCAAGCCTTTTACCACACCCGCTAGCTAGTTAGCATTGGCTTTTTAACCTTCAGGTTGTCAATAAGGTATTTCGTGAGAGACCGGACTTCACCTAAATGCTTCAATATTATAGCATTATATTCTCGTAGATATTTCAATTTGAATTATAATCGCAATAATATGCCAAAATCAAAAGCTAAGGTAGCCAAGTATTGCTTCAAGCTGGTTTGTTGGAAGGACTAACCACACACACATACTAATGTTTACTAAAACCTTTTGTCAAACTGCTCTATGTCATATTATTGAGCTCTTCCAGGAGTTAAATGAAACTGTGGAGAGGGAAAAAAAATAGCTACATAGGGTAAAATTGAGGCAATGAAACGTTTTTATTTAGCTAATGCAACTCAAAAGTTACACAATTGACATTTTGTTCAATTTGCATAATAATCCTGCGCCGCTTAGTGTTCACTGATTGCTACTGCAGCCAATTAGAAATATATATATATATATTTATTTGGCAACTACTACTAGTCTACTAAACTATTCTTAATAACAAATACTAAAGTTGCCACTCCCAAGCTTGGCAGATAATACATGTTGGTAATGCCTTGAAATAATAATTGAAGTTTTGCTTTCAGAATCATTATAAAATATATATTTTTCCCCTATGTGTTTTAGGCATCGGCTTAGAAGGAAGTATATCAATTTAAATGTCTGATTTTTGACTTTAATCTTCTCTCTCTCTCTCTCTCTCTCTCTCTCTCGTCCCTTCAGTTGCCAGGTGCAGTAACGCCGTAAGCCTGTGTGTTTCGACACCTCTCAGGAGACAGTCTAGTAGTGCAACCGTTGCAGCCTTCGCCCAGCCAGCCTCCACAGCGACCCCAGAAGCGCTAGAAAACAGGTCCAGTACAATAGACCAGAGAGAGGGAATAAATATCCCTTTGATTCAAGTTCTCTTTTACCCTGTCGTCATTCATACTGAAATGTGTTTGAGTGAGAAACTGCGTGTGGACACTACCCTATACTTCTATGTTGATGAAAGGACTAGATTGAGGTCCATGTGAAACCAATTGTAGATACATGAATCTGTGTAATGTGAGCTGTGTTGCTTACACACACACCCCCCAAAAAAAGTATTGCAGACTTACGTTCAATGAAGAGATGGGGTCTCTAAAAAAGGCCGCGGCCAAAATGTAGGACCACGCCGAGGTTCATTAAATGTAAGACTGAGCAAGTGTACCGGATGTGAAACGGCTAGCTTAGTTAGCGGTGCGCGCTAAATAGCGTTTCAATCGGTTACGTCACTTGCTCTGAGACCTTGAAGTAGTAGTTCCCCTTGCTCTGCAAGGGCCGCGGCTTTTGTGGAGCGATGGGTAACGATGCTTCGTGGGTGACTGTTGTCGATGTGTGCAGAAGGTCCCTGGTTCGCGCCCGGGTATGGGCGAGGGGACGGTTTAAAATTACACTGTTACACAAGCAACAAACTATTGTTTTTTTGTGTGGCATCACTTCCTTCAATACAGTGCCTGAGTAAATACCTACTGTCCACAGTATAGTACAGTAGTATAGGCCTAATTTGAGGGGGGGGGCGGATGCGTGCCAGTTGGTTATGTAGTTGGTAGAGTCCTCGTACGACCTTGCTCCATGTATTTCAATGGCAGCTCTTTCTGGATACATGTCTAGACAAGGGATATCTGCTTGGCTGTTTCCGTTCTGAATAGCACAGTACTACTGTACATATCCACACAGAAACCTAAATACTTGGATACTTGCGTAGACTTCTTGAGTTACAATTGTAAATAATGATGCAGTATTAATGTTGTACTGTACTTATCCTTGCAGAAAGCCCAAAACGGGGATCCTAATGATGAACATGGGAGGACCTGAGAAACTGGACGATGTTCACGATTTCCTGCTGCGCCTCTTCTCCGACACCGATCTGATGAAGCT
>NC_060183.1:81727760-81815260 GCF_021184085.1 Oncorhynchus gorbuscha | reverse complement strand
GCTCTACAACAGGTAGACACAGTACAGCTGCTCTACAACAGGTAGACCCAGTACCACAATACAGCTGCTCTACAACAGGTAGACCCAGTACAGCTGCTCTACAACAGGTAGACACAGTACAGCTGCTCTACAACAGGTAGACCCAGTACAGCTGCTCTACAACAGGTAGACCCAGTACCACAATACAGCTGCTCTACAACAGGTAGCATCGGGTCGAGCTGACAAGGTAAAAAATCTTAGGTATCCCCCTTTTCTTTCCCACGTTCCCTAATAAAAGTTTCATGTACGTTTTCCAATGTCCTCATAGTGCTTCACATTATAACTCCCCTCGTCCACTACTGTCCCTGTTCTGCCCCTGTCACCCACTTACATCTTGTGTCTTTAAAAAAAAATATATATTATGAGTATTTTTATTTTTATTTAACTAGGTAAGTCAGTTAAGAACAAATTCTTATTTTCAATGACGGTCTAGGAACAGTGGGTTAACTGCCTGTTCAGGGGCAGATCGACAGATTTGTACCTTGTCAGCTCGGGGATTCGAACTTGCAACCTTTCGGTTACTAGTCCAACGCTCTAACCACTAGGCTACCCTGCCGCCCGAGTAGAGTCAGTCTTGGCCTGGGAGTTACTGATAGGCGGACTTAATCTTGTTCTTATCGACACACAGGGAGACTGAATACGCCACACCCTACATACCATCTAAAACTGTTGAAGGGCTATGTCTACACATTACCCTTCAAAAGTGTTTTTTTTTTTGGGGGGGGGGGGGGTGTCACTTAGAAATGTCCTTGTTATTTTCTTGTCAATTTAAAAAAATAACATCAACAAAATTAATCAGAAATACAATGTAGATTTATTACTATTTATTTTCTTATTGGAATATCTACATAGGTGTATAGAGGCCCATTTATCAGCAACCAACACGCCTGTTCTCCAATGGCACGTTGTCAGCTAATCCAAGTTTATTATTTTAAAAGGGGTAATTGTTAGAACCCTGATTTGATATCCCATTCAACATCTGCCGTTTTCCAGCTACAATATTAGCCTTTAAAAATGATCAACTTGGATTAGCTGACACAATGTGCCATTGGAACACAGGAGTGATGGTTGTTGATAACGGGCCTCTGTAGATATTCTATTAAAAATCAGTCGTTTCCAGCTACAATAGTCATTTACAACATTAACAATGTCTACACTGTATTTCTGATCAATTTGATGTTATATTCATGGACAAAAAAAAGTGCTTTTCTTCCAAAAACGTGGACATTTCTAAGTGCCCCCCCCCTTACTTTAGAACGACCACGATTTGAATTCTCAAGCGATGTTTCACTACGACGTCACCTCGCTCTCTGACGTGGTTGCAGTTAAACGATGGTCACAGGGGCCTCCCGGGTGGTGCAGTGGTTAAGGGCGCTGTACTGCAGAGACTCTGGGTTCGTTGTAGCGACGAGACAAGCTAGTAGCTACTAAAAACAATTGGATACCACGAAAACGGGGAGAAAACGGGGTAAAAATAATAATATAAATTAATGGTCACAGTTACATTTACATTTAAGTCATTTAGCAGACGCTCTTATCCAGAGCGACTTACAAATTGGTGCATTCACCTTATGAGATCCAGTGGGACAGTCACTTAACAATAGTGCATCTAAAACTTAGGGGGGGGGGTGAGAGGGATTACTTATCCTATCCTAGGTATTTACAGTATTACAGTTGAAGAGATGTTGTTTTTTTAATGTTGTTTTGTTGTTGAAAACAAGGCAGCAGTCTGAACGCTATCTACCGATACTACAGCAGCAGAGGAGACAGGCCTAAGATGAGGTGGAGTGTCATCGACCGCTGGCCCACACACCCCTTATTGGTCGAGGTGAGACAACCTAACTCTCTACAGTCAAAATGTTTCAGCACGTAAGTTACCGCTGGCCCACACACCCCTTATTGGTCGAGGCGAGACAACCTAACTCTCTACAGTCAAAATGTTTCAGCACGTAAGTTACGGGGGTCTCAATTCCCTCTGATAACCTCAATGTTTTCTTTTCACCTGGATGGCAAATCCACTCACGTTATCAGATTGTTATAATCTGTTGAGGTTAAGAAAGGACAATAACTGACTTTAGTCGGGGGTTAACCCCAAAAAGGGAATACCCATTTGTTATTTCTGGAGTCGCCCGTGACCCTCATTTGAAGAGGAGGTCAGTGATGTTACTCTAGGTTAAATTGAACTGTAGTCATGGTTAATGAAGTGTTTTTTAAAGGCAACAATTTCATGGTATCCAGTTGGTAGTAGTTACTGTCTTGTCTCATCGCTACAACTCCCTTGTCTCATCGCTACAACTCCAGTACGGAGTCGGGAGAGGCGAAGGTCGAGAGCCATGCGTCCTCCGAAACACGACCCAACCGAGCCAATCTGCTTCTTGCCAAACCCTCCCCTAACCTGGGAGACGCTGGACTAATTGTGCGTCGCCCCACGGAGCTCCCGGTCGAGGGCCCGGCTGCGACAGAGCCTGGGCTCGAACTCAGAATCTCTGGTGGCACAGCTTTAGACCACTGAGCCACCCGGGAGGCCCCTGTTCATTGTTTCTTCAGTCCTGGGAGTCGTTCGTTGTGGAGTCGTTCGTTGTGGAGTCGTTTGTTCGTTTGTTGTGGAGTCGTTTGTTGTGGAGTCGTTTGTTGTGGAGTCGTTTGTGGTGGAGTCGTTTGTGGTTTTGTGGTGGAGTTTGTGGTGGAGTCGTTTGTGGTGGTGGTGGAGTCGTTTGTGGTGGAGCCGTTTGTGGTGGAGCCGTTTGTGGTGGAGCCGTTTGTGGTGGAGCCGTTTGTGGTGGAGCCGTTTGTGGTGGAGCCGTTTGTGGTGGAGCCGTTTGTGGTGGAGCCGTTTGTGGTGGAGTTCCCAGAGTGACTTTGTGTACCTTTTCCATCCCCTGTTACAGTGGAAATTTAAAGTGAAAACTGAGTACGAATGAACAAGCAAGGTTGAAGAGAACATCTCTAGGACATGTCGTCCTACGTGGTGTGTTCATTAGGGCACCAAGTGGAAGAAAATACACTAAAACAAGGAGGGGATGACTAGAAAAGCTCTTTTTGTTGTTGTTGATTCTCCCTTTGCAAAACGTTTTGGTACGATGTGCACTAATAAAAACCGACACGGACAATCCCTCCGCGCAAAGAGCAGACTGATCGTTGAGTCATGGTGTAAATGTCTGCCTAATAATATCTGTGTTGTCTCTGCAGTGAGTCATGGGATAGGTCACTATCAATGAAACGTCACGGTGCAGAGTGTTCGATTTGGGGGTGGGGGGGGGCAAGGAGACCCGCAGCTCCTCTATAATCATAGACTTGGATTGTTAAATAAATGTTATAACTATTTGGTTGTTATATCATCACCTCTTCAAGAGCAGAAGTCACAACTAAGTCGAAGTTTACATACACTTAGGTTGGAGTCATTAAAACTCGTTTTTCATACCACTCCACACATTTCTTGTTAACAAACTATAGTTTTGGCAAGTCAGTTAGGACATTACATTTACATTTAAGTCATTTAGCAGACGCTCTTATCCAGAGCGACTTACAAATTGGTGCATTCACCTTATGACATCCAGTGGAACAGCCACTTTACAATAGTGCATCTAAATATTTTAAGGGGGGGGGGTGAGAAGGAATACTTATCATATCCTAGGTATTCTTTAAAGAGGTGGGGTTTCAGGTGTCTCCGGAAGGTGGTGATTGACTCCGCTGTCCTGGCGTCGTGAGGGAGTTTGTTCCACCATTGGGGAGCCAGAGCAGCGAACAGTTTTGACTGGGCATCTACTTTGTGCAATGATACAAGTAATTGTTCCAACATTTGTTAACAGACAGATTATTTCACTAATAATTCACAGTATCACAATTCCAGTGGGTCAGAAATTCAACTGTAGTTTTCAATGGTTTAGTGGAGCTGGGGGTCTCCTTGCCCCCCCCAGCAGCCAAATGGAGCACGCTGCACTTTTTGTTTTTATTGATTTACGACATGTGTCCTAATAATATATCTGTATTTTCTCTGTAGTGTTTCTCCCAGCATGTCCTCAACGAGCTGCAGAAGTTTCCCTCGGAGAAGAGGGACGATGTGGTTATCCTGTTCTCAGCTCACTCACTACCCTTGTCTGTGAGTACAGGACTGTTGCTAAGGACACGCATTCTAATCGTCATGACAACGGCATGTGTTGTACGCTAGACCTACAGTGGAGGGGGGAGGAGCTAC
Source organism: Oncorhynchus gorbuscha (assembly GCF_021184085.1). Taxonomy (NCBI): domain Eukaryota; kingdom Metazoa; phylum Chordata; class Actinopteri; order Salmoniformes; family Salmonidae; genus Oncorhynchus; species Oncorhynchus gorbuscha. The sequence continues at coordinate 81,811,026 of NC_060183.1, read as the reverse complement.
TTACATGCCAGACATTATCAGTGGAATAGAAACATGGCTACTTTTTCTAGTAGGGATGTGTGACGGTTCAGTGTTGTACACTAAGGATCTGTGAGAATAGTATTCAATGAGATCCTCCATTAGTAATGTCCTGAGGGATATGTAATTCTATGAAGACTCATGATACATGTTTTACCAAAAAATAAATGTTGGTAACTAAAGCACTTTTTATGTTTTCGTGAAAAGGGCTATATAAATCTATTTGATTGATTTTTTGTTGTTGTACATTTTGCTTTGAAAAAGTTTAATGAGAAAGAAGGGGTGAGTGTTGTCTGTCAAGATGGGTAACCAGGTGAGTTTCCAGTGTTGTCTGTTGTTGTCTCATTGTTGTCTCTCTGCAGGTGGTGAACAGGGGAGATCCGTACCCTCAGGAGGTTGGGGCCACTGTGCAGAGAGTCATGGAGAGACTAGGGCACTGTAATCCTTACCGCTTGGTCTGGCAGTCCAGGGTAAGGACCACACACACACACACACATGCTATGTTGTCTTTCATCTGTGGTGCAGAGAGAATTACAGCCTCAACTTAGATGACTTCTACTCTCCTGGTTACCTCTCCACGTTTCTAGTTCAGGGTAAACGCCAAGAGCCGCTGGTTAGATAGTATTTTTCAGGACTGTGTTGTGGTGAAAGGGTTTCTCCATCAGAGCTGATGCAATACTGTGAAGGCGGTCCACTCTACCCCAGAATGAACGTGTTTTGGTGATGAAATCGCACTTCCTTTTGTTATAAAATACTCTTCTTTTTTTTTACCAAGACAAATGTTAGATTTTGTGGTTGTAGTCAAAGTTGTTTTCCGATGAGTTGCTAAAAAAAACAACTAAATTAAATGTAAAAAGCTTTGAAAATAAAAGCTTAGTGTTCAGTGCTCCGTTGACATTTTCACAGAGATCAGGAGTTTTTCATTCGTATGAAAATCGTCTACAAAAAAATGAAAAATGTTGTCTCAAAATCAAGTATCCCGAAGACTCTGCAGTGCTTGAGGCATCATTACAGCCCCGGGTTCGTTCCCAGGGCTGTCACAGCCGGCCGTGATCAGGAGATCCATGAGGCAGCGCACAATTTGTATTTTTTATTTTACCTTTATTTAACTTGACAAGTCAGTTAAGAACAAATTCTTATTTTCAATGACGGCCTAGGAACAGTGGGTTAACTGCCTGTTCAGGGGCAGAACGACAGATTTTGTACCTTGTCAGCTCGGGGATTTGAACTTGCAACCTTTTGGTTACTAGTCCAACACTCTAACCACTAGGCTACCCTGCCGCCCCATTGGCCCAACGTCGTCCGGGTTACGGGGAGGGTTTGGCCCGGCGTCGTCCGGGTTACGGGGAGGGTTTGGCCCGGTGTCGTCCGGGTTACGGGGAGGGTTTGGCCCGGCGTCGTCCGGGTTACGGGGAGGGTTTGTAAACTGGGGCCACGCTACGAGGGTGTAAACTGGGGCCCCACTATGAGGGTGTAAACTGGGGCCCCACTACGAGGGTGTAAACTGGGGCCCCGCTACGAGGGTGTAAACTGGGGCCCCGCTACGAGGGTGTAAACTGGGGCCCCGCTACGAGGGTGTAAACTGGGGCCCCGCTACGAGGGTGTAAACTGGGGCCCGCTACGAGGGTGTAAACTGGGGCCCCTTTACGAGGGTGTAAACTGGGGCCACGCTACGAGGGTGTAAACTGGGGCCACGCTACGAGGGTGTAAACTGGGGCCCCGCTACGAGGGTGTAAACTGGGCCACCCTACGAGGGTGTAAACTGGGCCACCCTACGAGGGTGTAAACTGGGCCACCCTACGAGGGTGTAAACTGGGGCCCCTCTACGAGGGTGTAAACTGGGCCACCCTACGAGGGTGTAAACTGGGGCCCCTCTACGAGGGTGTAAACGTTAAATAACCTTTGAACGGCTCATGATAGAGACATGCGGTTCGGACGATTGGTTTTCTTAGAGGATTATCTGCACAATTTTAACATTTTACCCATTGGTCAAAATATGCATGAACACTGCACACTGTAGTCACAGGGCTGAGGTCATTGGTCTTATTGAGGTAGAAACTCAGGGCTGAGGTCATTGGTCTTATTGAGGTAGAAACTCAGGGCTGAGGTCATTGGTCTTATTGAGGTAGAAACTCAGGGCTGAGGTAGAAACTCAGGGCTGAGGTAGAAACTCAGGGCTGAGGTAGAAACTCAGGGCTGAGGTAGAAACTCAGGGCTGAGGTAGAAACTCAGGGCTGAGGTAGAAACTCAGGGCTGAGGTCATTGGTCTTATTGAGGTAGAAACTCAGGGCTGAGGTAGAAACTCAGGGCTGAGGTAGAAACTCAGGGCTGAGGTAGAAACTCAGGGCTGAGGTCATTGGTCTTATTGAGGTAGAAACTCAGGGCTGAGGTAGAAACTCAGGGCTGAGGTAGAAACTCAGGGCTGAGGTAGAAACTCAGGGCTGAGGTAGAAACTCAGGGCTGAGGTCATTGGTCTTATTGAGGTAGAAACGGGGCTGAGACTGAGTAGACAGAAAGCATCTGATATGATACATGTTGACCAACCCTGTGGTGATCAGTATGTAATGCCAGTCTATATGTGGTGGCCTTGACCCTTGACTGACACCTCACATAATAATTAGTTCAGCCACAGCATATTTTATTTAACCTTTTTATTTAACTAGGCAAGTCAGTTAATTTACAATGACGGCCTACACCGGCCAAATCTCGAACGACGCTGCGCCGCCCTGTGGTACTCCCAATCACGGCCGGATGTGATACAGCCTGGATTCGAACCAGGGACTGTAGTTTAACACCCATGGATCTTCTAAATACAATATTGTCGTATCAATTTGGTTAGAACTCTTAATGTATTCACATAGTTAATGCTTTGTCTTAATTCTAAAGGCCTGAATCACTTTGTAATGATGTAGAGTCTATTATGACTCATGTGAAATTAACTTAAAAGTTATGTTGTTTTTTGCCTTGCCATTTCAGAAAATGTCCATGGTATATCTGCATTAACAAGTGGAATGATGCTGTTTCACAGTATTACAAACCTGCCAGTGCTGTGATTGGCTGTGATATTCGCCTATTGATTTCTCCTGCAGGAGCGGAATCTGTTTCTCGAGATTGGCAAAGCTGGTTCAGCTTTGTGGCTGTGTTTTTATCTAGTCGAAATCAAGTGGCCAATGTAGAAATCGCTGTCATTTCCTAGTTGCAAAATTTGTTTTTACTTCTCTCAATTTTTGTTTGTGAGAAAACAAACACTGAATAGTATAGGGGATTCATTGTACCATCTAAATCGCTGTGAAATATCTTTTCGATAACAATTTATTTTATTTTTTTCCAGCTGGTGGGCCAAAACCAGAAGTCAAAGGCTTAAAGCACCACTCTCCCATGTTTTAAATTTTAATTTGATTTTGTTCAACCTTTTTATTTAACCTTTTTTTTCAACCCTTATTTAACCTTTTTATTTAAACTAGGCAAGTCAGTTAAGAACGGCCTACACCGGCCAATCCCGGACGACGATGGGACAATTGTACGCCGCCACCCTTATGGGACTCCCAATCACGGCCGGTCTGTAGTGACGCCACTTAGCACTGAGATGCAGTGCCCTTAGACCGCTGTCCGAGTGGCCGGAGGAATGGGATGTGGGGGAGTTTTTGTCACCTCGTTTCCACATATGAAATTCAGAGAAATTCTTGGTGCGGCAGCTTTTCAAAATAAATCGGACTTCATTGTCCTCTCAGACAGATGATTGTGTCTCTGCCCTCTCTAGGTCGGTCCTATGCCGTGGCTGGGCCCTCAGACAGATGATGTCATCAAAGGTCTTTGTGAACGAGGGAAGAAAAACCTGCTGCTGGTCCCCATCGCCTTCACCAGCGACCACATCGAAACGCTGCATGAACTGGACATTGAGTACTCTCAGGTGCTGGGAGAGGAGGTACGTGTCTGTCTCTCTCTCTCTCCCTCCCCCCGTCTCTCTCTCTCCCTCCCCCCATCTCTCTCTCTCCCTCCCCCCGTCTCTCTCTCTCCCTCCCCCCGTCTCTCTCTCTCCCTCCCCCCGTCTCTCTCTCTCCCCTCCCCCCGTCTCTCTCTCTCCCTCCCCCCTCTCTCTCTCCCCCCGTCCCCCCCCCCCCGTCTCTCTCTCCCTCCCCCGTCTCTCTCTCTCCCTCCCCCCCCCCGTCTCTCTCTCTCCCTCCCCCAGTCTCTCTCTCTCCCTCCCCCCGTCTCTCTCTCTCCCTCCCCCAGTCTCTCTCTCTCCTGCCTCCCCCGTCTCTCTCTCTCTCTGCCTCCCCCCGTCTCTCTCTCTCTCTGCCTCCCCCGTCTCTCTCTCTGCCTCCCCCCCGTCTCTCTCTCTCTCCCCCCCGTCTGCTCTCCCCCGTCTCTCTCTCTCCCCCCCCCGTCTCTCTCTCTCCCTCCCCCCGTCTCTCTCTCCCCCCCCCTCTCTCTCTCTCCCCTCCCCCCGTCTCTCTCTCTCCCCCCCCGTCTCTCTCTCTCCCTCCCCCCGTCTCTCTCTCTCCCTCCCCCGTCTCTCTCTCTCCCTCCCCCGTCTCTCTCTCTCCCCCCCCGTCCCCCTCCCCCCTCCCCCGTCTCTCTCTCTCCCTCCCCCAGTCTCTCTCTCTGCCTCCCCCAGTCTCTCTCTCTCTCTGCCTCCCCCAGTCTCTCTCTCTCTCTCTCTCTGCCTCCCCCCGTCTCTCTCTCTCTCTCTCTCTCCCCCTCCCTCTCTCTCTCTCTCTCTCCCCGTCTCTCTCTCCCTCCCCCCGTCTCTCTCTCCCTCCCCCCCCCCGTCTCTCTCTCCCCCGTCTCTCCCTCTCTCTCTCTCTCCCCCCCGTCTCTCTCTCTCTCTCTCTCCTCCCCAGTCTCTCTCTCTGCCTCCCCCCAGTCTCTCTCTCTGCCTCCCCCAGTCTCTCTCTCTGCCTCCCCCAGTCTCTCTCCCTCCCCGTCTCTCTCTCCCCCCCCGTCTCTCTCTCTCTCTCTCTCTCCCCCCCCCCGTCTCTCTCTCTCCCTCCCCCGTCCCTCCCCCTCTCTCTCTCCCTCCCCCGTCTCTCTCTCTCCCTCCCCCCGTCTCTCTCTCCCTCCCCCCGTCTCTCTCTCTCCCCTCCCCCCGTCTCTCTCTCTCCTCCCCCGTCTCTCTCTCTCTCTCGTCTCTCTCTCTCCCCCCCCGTCCTCTCTCTCTCCCCGTCTCTCTCTCCCCCCCCGTCTCTCTCTCTCTCTCTCGTCTCTCTCTCCCCCCCCGTCTCTCTCTCTCTCTCCCCCGTCTCTCTCTCTCTCTCTCGTCTCTCTCTCCCCCGTCCCCCTCGTCTCTCCCCCCTCTCTCTCTCTCTCCCCCTCCACACTGTCCCGTCCACCAGTCTATCATCTCCAGAATACTACTGACCGTACAGGAGAATTCTATGTCTTACGGTTGTTTTACCTTCCTGCTTGTTGTGGTGCAGAGTTAACCAAGTCCTATGTTCTCTCACAGTGTGGCGTAGAAAACATCAGAAGGGCTGAATCTCTGAATGGAAACCCAATATTTTTCCAGGTACGAGAGGCAACTGACATACATTTGAACTGTTTTCTTCACTTTATACATACGGGGTCATATGTCGTCCTTAGCTAAACTTAGCGCCAACTTACATTTTGTGAACTTGCCCTGCCTTGTTTTACACAGGTAAATCTTGTTCCGTGGAAACTATTCCAGGCGTTTTTAAAGTCTCAGATTATTTATTCGTTTTAAACGCTGCTGCTTTCAGATTAGAAACTTGTTGAAGTGTTTTGTAGCATCGTTAGCGAACGTGTGTTAGTGACTAAGAGTTTCTCTTCTGTAAAGCCTAAATTGTGTGTCAGATTCCAGGTTGTTAAAAGATGTTTAGCCTCATCTGGAATTACATGTTCCAGGTGTTGTGAATGGAATTACATGTTCCAGGTGTTGTGAATGGAATTACATGTTCCAGGTGTTGTGAATGGAATTACATGTTCCAGGTGTTGTGAATGGAATTACATGTTCCAGGTGTTGTGAATGGAATTACATGTTCCAGGTGTTGTGAATGGAATTACATGTTCCAGGTGTTGTGAATGGAATTACATGTTCCAGGTGTTGTGAATGGAATTACATGTTCCAGGTGTTGTGAATGGAATTACATGTTCCAGGTGTTGTGAATGGAATTACATGTTCCAGGTGTTGTGAATGGAATTACATGTTCCAGGTGTTGTGAATGGAATTACATGTTCCAGGTGTTGTGAATGGAATTACATGTTCCAGGTGTTGTGAATGGCGACAAAACAAAGGGTCACATCCCAAAATACAAAATGATGAATGGCAACGTGCTAATGAAATCCCCCCAAAAAAGGATGGAAAACCTTCTCTCCTACTTATAGGTGTCTTCCATCAGCTCAATCCAGCTGTTAGGTTAATGCTGCCATCTTTACATTTACATTTACATTTAAGTCATTTAGCAGACGCTCTTATCCAGAGCGACTTACAAGTTGCCCATAACCCTTCATTCTCTGTTCTTACAGGGAATCCGTAGGTTTCCAATCAATCAAATCAAATGTATTTATATAGCCCTTCTTACATCAGCTGATATCTCAAAGTGCTGTACAGAAACCCAGCCTAAAACCCCCTAAACAGCAAGCAATGCAGGTGTAGAAGCACGGTGGCTAGGAAAAACTCCCTAGAAAGGCCAAAAACCTAGGAAGAAACCTAGAGAGGAACCGGGTTATGAGGGGTGGCCAGTCCTCTTCTGGCTGTGCCAGGTGGAGATTATAAACCTAGAGAGGAACCAGGCTATGAGGGGTGGCCAGTCCTCTTCTGGCTGTGCCGGGTGGAGATTAGAAACCTAGAGAGGAACCAGGCTATGAGGGGTGGCCAGTCCTCTTCTGGCTGTGCCGGGTGGAGATTAGAAACCTAGAGAGGAACCAGGCTATGAGGGGTGGCCAGTCCTCTTCTGGCTGTGCCAGGTGGAGATTAGAAACCTAGAGAGGAACCAGGCTATGAGGGGTGGCCAGTCCTCTTCTGGCTGTGGAGATTATAACAATAGGGGCCAAGATGTTCAAATGTTCATAGATGACCAGCAGGGTCAAATAATAAAAGCGGACAGGAAGATGCGTCTGTGACTCACTCAAGTGACGCACCCTTCCTAGGGACGGCGTGGACCTTTGGCTAGGCAGACCATTCCATAAAGATGGAGGTTTCTGTCTCTCACATGGCTAGGCCTCTCACATGGCTAGGCCTCTCACATGGCTAGCCAGACCATTCCATAAAGATGGAGGTTTGTGTGTCTCACATGGCTAGGCCTCTCACATGGCTAGGCCTCTCACATGGCTAGGCCTCTCACATGGCTAGGCCTCTCACATGGCTAGGCCTCTCACATGGCTAGGCCTCTCACATGGTTAGGCCTCTCACATGGCTAGGCCTCTCACATGGCTAGGCCTCTCACATGGCTAGGCCTCTCACATGGCTAGGCAGACCATTCCATAAAGATGGAGGTTTGTGTCTCTCACATGGCTAGGCCTCTCACATGGCTAGGCCTCTCACATGGCTAGGCCTCTCACATGGCTAGGCCTCTCACATGGCTAGGCAGACCATTCCACAAAGATGGAGGTTTGCGTCTCTCACATGGCTAGGCCTCTCACATGGCTAGGCCTCTCACATGGCTAGGCAGACCATTCCACAAAGATGGAGGTTTGCGTCTCTCACATGGCTAGGCCTCTCACATGGCTAGGCAGACCATTCCATAAAGATGGAGGTTTGTGTCTCTCACATGGCTAGGCCTCTCACATGGCTAGGCCTCTCACATGGCTAGGCCTCTCACATGGCTAGGCCTCTCACATGGCTAGGCCTCTCACATGGCTAGGCCTCTCACATGGCTAGGCCTCTCACATGGCTAGCCAGACCATTCCATAAAGATGGAGGTTTGTGTCTCTCACATGGCTAGGCCTCTCACATGGCTAGGCCTCTCACATGGCTAGGCAGACCATTCCATAAAGATGGAGGTTTGTGTCTCTCACATGGCTAGGCCTCTCACATGGCTAGGCCTCTCACATGGCTAGGCCTCTCACATGGCTAGGCCTCTCACATGGCTAGGCCTCTCACATGGCTAGCCAGACCATTCCATAAAGATGGAGGTTTGTGTCTCTCACATGGCTAGGCCTCTCACATGGCTAGCCAGACAATTCCATAAAGATGGAGGTTTGTGTCTCTCACATGGCTATAAAGAAAACACCAGGTGTCACAATAGCATCAATAAAAGGCTACTCATTTACATATTTAACATAATGGAGTTTACATGCATTCCTCTACAATAATAATCATATTTTCTATGCGTCTCATAAATCATAAATCATGTCCATACATTTTATTTTCTGACCATCAAAAATGACTTTAGCAACATGTGTGTTACATGGATGTGTAGAGTGTTGGATAAAGCCATGTGTGTTACATGGATGTGTAGAGTGTTGGATAAAGCCATGTGTGTTACATGGATGTGTAGAGTGTTGGATAAAGCCATGTGTGTTACATGGATGTGTAGAGTGTTGGGTAAAGCCATGTGTGTTACATGGATGTGTAGAGTGTTGGGTAAAGCCATGTGTGTTACATGGATGTTTAGAGTGTTGGATAAAGCACCTCGTCACTGTTGATCATCTAATATCCCCAGTGTGAGTACCAAGCAAATACTGGGCACGTGCGGCTTCTCGCTCTGACTCCGAGAGATGGTGAGACTAAACAGTACGGCTGGAATCAAAGCTGTTCTGAAACAGCAGCCCCTCCATGACCTCTTACTTCTATCTGTGAGGGGTTTGTTTGGAGAGGGAGGGAGAGAGGCACCGTGGGTAGTGCTACTCAGACCGAGCAGACCCCAGCTAGCTGAGCTGGGAAGAAAGCCCTGGGGAGTAGCTGGTCAATAAAGGGGTTGGCCTATCCCTCTTCTCCGTCCCTCCCTCCGGCCACGCTCAGCCCTCCTAAAAGGCTGTCTCTCTCTCTCTTTCTGGCTCACTCTCACTCGGCCCCCTCACTAGGTCCCCTCACTCGACCCTCTCACCTTCACTCGGCCCCTTCACTCGGCCCCCTCACTCGGCCCCCTCACTCGGCCCCTTCACTCGGCCCCTTCACTCGGCCCCCTCACTCGGCCCCCTCACTCGGCCCCCTCACTCGGCCCCCTCACTCGACCCTCTCACCTTCACTCGGCCCCTTCACTCGGCCCCGTCACTCGGCCCCTACACTCGGCCCCCTCACTCGGCCCCTTCACTCGGCCCCCTCACTCGTAACTCTGCGTACTATGTATTTATTTTTGGAGGTGTTAATTTTGTTTATGGCGAGGTCGCTTATGGGTAAGCATTTATTTTTATATATGTGTGTGTGTGTATATATATGACAAATGAACTGAACTTTGACCCTTGACCCTCCTCTCTCAGGCTCTGGCAGACCTGGTCCAAACCCACCTGAGGTCAGACGAGTCCTGCTCCCGTCAGCTCACCCTGCGCTGCCCACTGTGTACCAACCCCACCTGCGGAGAAACCAAGGCCTTCTTCGCTAATCAGAAATGACCCTCCTCTTCCTCCTCAACCGTTTTCTAGTGTTGCAAACTGCAGATAACTACCCCCCCCCCTCCTCTCCGGACTTCCTACCTATTTCTTCCTGATTCCTGGATACTTCCAATCGGGATTTCTAGAACAGCTGGGAATTCTGAGTCACCCATCTGTTACTACGGGACAGAGCACACGTTTCTAAGTAACTACCAGAAGAAGAAGAAGAAGAAGAAGAAGACAAACTAGGGAAGAAGCTATCAGTACGCATCGCATTAAAGCTATAAGACGAGTAGAGTTGCACTTATTTTGTCCCGCCCCCTCCCCCCGTCACTCACATTCCATCCGTTGAATTCCTGGAAAACTATGTCCGTTCATCCCTCCATCCTCTTTCCAGGAATATTACATTTATAAACTGGACTGTATCCTTTCTCACCTGGTGCTTGTCCAGTTGGTTTGTACGTCATGCTCAGGGACAGTGGCGAACCGTGTGTGTGTGTGTCCCCCCCCACCCCATTCTGGTATGTCATCCACAGTGTCTCTTTGAGACCCTCTCTGAAGCCTGGTGGACTGTCCCCTGCTTTGAGACCCTCTCTGTAGCCTGGTGGACTGTCCCCTGCTTTGAGACCCTCTCTGTAGCCTGGTGGACTGTCCCCTGCTTTGAGACCCTCTCTGTAGCCTGGTGGACTGTCCCCTGCTTTGAGACCCTCTCTGTAGCCTGGTGGACTGTCCCCTGCTTTGAGACCCTCTCTGTAGCCTGGTGGACTGTCCCCTGCCCTTTGAGACCCTCTGTCCCCTGCTTTGAGACCTGGTGGACTGTCCCCTGCTTTGAGACCCTCCCTCTCTGCTAGCCTCTCTGGTGGACTGTCCCCTGCTTTGAGACCCTCTGTAGCATGGTGGACTGTCCCCTGCTTTGAGACCCTCTCTGTAGCATGGTGGACTGTCCCCTGCTTTGAGACCCTCTCTGAAGCCTGGTGAACTGTCCCCTGCTTTGAGACCCTCTCTGCAGTCTGGAGGACTGTCCCCTGCTTTGAGACCCTCGATCTCCTCTCGGCCTCTAGAGAATCCCTGCTTCCATCTTTGTAGAGGCACTGCTCATCCAGAGTCGATGCTCTAACCTTTCCCACCCAGCAGCCTCGTCTGACCTCTCACCTCTCCGCTGACCTCTAATCTCTTATAGGGAACCATAATCCCTGGTTAAACTTCCACAAAGTGATGATGCACATCTTGCCCCTGCATGAGTCCCCGTCTCTCTCCCCGGCTGGCCTCTCACCTCCCCCATCCCCGTCTCTCTCCCCGGCTGGCCTCTCACCTCCCCCATCCCCGTCTCTCTCCCCGGCTGGCCTCTCACCTCCCCCATCCCCGTCTCTCTCCCCGGCTGGCCTCTCACCTCCCCCATCCCCGTCTCTCTCCCCGGCTGGCCTCTCACCTCCCCCATCCCCGTCTCTCTCCCCGGCTGGCCTCTCACCTCCCCCATCCCCGTCTCTCTCCCCGGCTGGCCTCTCACCTCCCCCATCCCCGTCTCTCTCCCCCCGGCTGGCCTCTCACCTCCCCCATCCCCGTCTCTCTCCCCCGGCTGGCCTCTCACCTCCCCCATCCCCGTCTCTCTCCCCGGCTGACCTCTCACCTCCCCCATCCCCGTCTCTCTCCGGCTGGCCTCTCACCTCCCCCATCCCCGTCTCTCTCCCCGGCTGGCCTCTCACCTCCCCCATCCCCGTCTCTCTCCCGGCTGGCCTCTCACCTCCCCATCCCCGTCTCTCTCCCCGGCTGGCCTCTCACCTCCCCCATCCCCGTCTCTCTCCCCCGGCTGGCCTCTCACCTCCCCCATCCCCGTCTCTCTCCCCGGCTGGCCTCTCACCTCCCCCATCCCCGTCTCTCTCCCCGGCTGGCCTCTCACCTCCCCCATCCCCGTCTCTCTCCCCGGCTGGCCTCTCACCTCCCCCATCCCCGTCTCTCTCCCCGGCTGGCCTCTCACCTCCCCCATCCCCGTCTCTCTCCCCGGCTGGCCTCTCACCTCCCCCATCCCCGTCTCTCTCCCCGGCTGGCCTCTCACCTCCCCCATCCCCGTCTCTCCCGGCTGGCCTCTCACCTCCCCCATCCCCGTCTCTCCCCGGCTGACCTCTCACCTCCCCCATCCCCGTCTCTCCCCGGCTGGCCTCTCACCTCCCCCATCCCCGTCTCTCTCCCCGGCTGACCTCTCACCTCCCTCAGCTCTGAACCTGTTACCGGTCTAACTATGGGCTCCATGGCCTCATCCATCTAACCTGAGCTGTGTTGTAGCTGCTGCTGTTTAGACAGACAGACACATTCTTAGCGACGAGCAGCGTTGACATGCTTCTCCCGTTGTCCTCGGTCGGTCGGAGTAACATGACATAACGTGCCTTTTTACACTTGCTCTTTGAACATTAATTCAACTCTGTGCTTTTTAAAAAAAAAAATATATATATATATATATATATATATATAATATACTCAAATGTGATAATTTACCCGGGTCGTGTTCATCAGGGCACACCGTAACTAAACGTTTTAAATCATTTCGCAACCCCCCCCCCCAACAAAAAAAGTAAATGAGCGTTTCTTATTGGACAAGTTGGAGACTCTGTTTTCAGTCGTTTTCTTCTGTTTACGTGCCTGCTGAACACAATCCCCATTTTCTAATGTATTTAAGAAGTCGTCTGTAAATCATGTTGAAGAATCTTGGATGTGTGGATACTATAGTTTTAATAGGACATACCATCTCTGTGTTGAAAAGTCGTTTCTGATTGGGTTTGAAGAGAATTCTAGAGCGTGCATTACTTCCCTATAACGGATGGTATATATCAGCACGGTTGAATTCAATTACTTTTGTCCACTCTTACATGTTTTTTGTTTAAGATGCTTTTGAAATCGAAAATCAAATTGAGAACAGTATTGGCAGTGTTAAATTCAATTTTCATCATAGCAAACTAGGACTGATAGTTTGGTTCGTTAAACTAGCAAGTCTGTCTGTTTTGGTCACGACAGCAACTACTGTAGCTATCCGGTCAACTTGCTAGCTTCTTCAGTGGACGTTGAACACAATTTCTACCGGCAAAATGTGTTCAATTACAGCCATGGTATCGAAGGGGAGGGGGGCTATATGCGTTCTCGGGAAAATAACCTCCCACGGAGTTGCATTAAGTCCACTCTGCAAGCACGTCGTGGGAACACACTTTTTTTCACGTCGTTAATTATTTTCCATAGAACACACAGCCCTCATATATGGTGTGTGTGTGTGTGTAGTGAAGAGATGTGGCTTCATGTTACATCGTTGTCTTTTTTTTTTATAGGTATATTTATTTCTGTCTGTCATAAAACACCACCTGCTCTGCTGTTCAACATGGGTTATATAATGTTTACTGGAATACAACATTAACAACAAGTCTTCCACTGCATCTAATAAAAATGGACAACATTAAAAAACATTTTGCATCATTTCATCAGATCTTCAACAACCCAGTCCTATATCTGGGGCCATGGGAGAGGGAGGGAGGGGCCATGGGAGAGGGAGGGAGGGGCCATGGGAGAGGGAGGGGCTATTAGAGGAGAGGGAGGGGCCATGGGAGAGGGAGGGAGGGGCTATTAGAGGAGAGGGAGGGCTGTTAGAGGAGAGGGAGGGGCTGTCAGAGGAGAGGGAGGGGCTATCCGAGGAGAGGGAGGGGCTATTAGAGGAGAGGGAGGGGCTATTAGAGGAGAGGGAGGGGCTGTCAGAGAGAGAGGGAGGGGGGGTTGGCACAGCAGCAGGAACCTCCTTGTAATTGAAAAGCTGGAGCTTTTCCCCATTGATTTCTTGAAGGAGGGGGATGAAGAGAGAAGGGTGTACAGTTTGGCTGGCGGGGGGGGGGACAGGTGGATGAGGAGGAAGTGTGTTCAGTAGCAGGGTACTGAGAGGTGAGGAGGAATGAAATGAGAGAATGAGTGTGTGCAGGCCAGAGTGAATTGACTGAAGGTGAGATTGTAGAAAATGGGTTGGTGGGCCCAGCCGAGTAGGAGAGGGAGATTTAATGAGTTAAAACAGGGAGAAGATGTGCCAGACATGCATTTCAAGGTTCTCCGTTTCACCCATTAATATGTGATGTTTGATTCTTCGTGACAGATTGAATGTATGTCCAGGGCTTCCTGATCTTTATGCAACAAGGGTCTAGCTCTGGTCCAGGGCTTCCTGATCTTTATGCAACAAGGGTCTAGCTCTGGTCCAGGGCTTCCTGATCTTTTATGCAACAAGGGTCTAGCTCTGGTCCAGGGCTTCCTGATCTTTTATGCAACAAGGGTCTAGCTCTGGTCCAGGGCTTCCTGATCTTTTATGCAACAAGGGTCTAGCTCTGGTCCAGGGCTTCCTGATCTTTATGCAACAAGGGTCTAGCTCTGGTCCAGGGCTTCCTGATCTTTATGCAACAAGGGTCTAGCTCTGGTCCAGGGCTTCCTGATGCTGAGATGCACATTTCAACCCCCCTTGTTAATTGTGTCTTTCTGATGCTGAGCTGCACATCAACCACCTGGACCAGAGTTAAAAGATGAAGTGGTTCGTCACCACTGAACTCACCATCACTCTTGACGCTGAGACACAAGCGTCCAAGCGGTGTATGTATATTGTACCAGTATTCAGTAGGACTTCCATAGTCTTCAACAGATGCTAGTATCGCTGTTGACCTGTCCAGATTTAGGAGCTGGTGTAAGGGATTGTTCCATATAAAGACGTCATCGTTTTGGGAGGTAGTTCCATTGTTAACAGAGAACTGCTTCTCTAATTGTTCCAACCCTCTCTTGGGAGTTTTTTTTTTTTTGACAGTGAAATAGCGGGAGGAGGGACGTTGCCAGATCGGAGAATGTTGGATCCTTCTCTGTGTACAGACTGCGCCAACATTTTGTTCAGTTACTGTGATGATATATCGGTCCGTATGTAGACATTCATTGAATATGTTATTTGAAAAATAAATGTTGGATGCATTTCTCAAATGTTTCTAGATTTTGTCACGTGCGTTAGTATAGTGTAATGCCTTTCTTGATTGCTCTTTCCAATGCAGTATTTAATAACAAGGTCAAGTAGAACAACATCAATGAATTGAATTCAGAAGCACACGAGAAAGTAGGTAAGCTATATGTAACAGCAACTTTACGTCCATCCCCTCGCCCATACCCGGGCGCGAACCAGGGACCCTCTGCACACATCGACAACAGTCACCCTCGAAGCATCGTTACCCATCGCTCCACAAAAGCTGCGGCCCTTGCAAAGCAAGAGGAACTACTACTTCAAGGTCTCAGAGCAAGTGACGTAACCAATTGAAACGCTATTTAGCGCACACCGCTAACTAAGCTAGCCGTTTCACATCCGTTACATATATACGGGGTCAGTTCCAGTACCATATTAACAATGTGCAGGGATACTGGAGTGATGGAAGAACGGAGTTGTTTAAATGAGAGAGAGTAGACCACAGTGATCGACCAACAGGTTGGCTGTTCCATATGAACGGACTTGTTGTGGACAAGTACAGAAACCACAAACAAAAAAATAGCCTCAATTATCTTGCTATTTTAGTTAGCTTCTAGCAATACCAGATGGTATAACAGATAACCTAGGACAGCAACAAGTTGGTCTTAACTAGTTCTGAGTCGGTTTGTATAGGGGTAAGGTGACTAGACATCAGGATATATGATAAACAGAGTAGCAGTATGATGATTGTATGTAAGTGGGTGTAGAGTCAGTACTGTGTACTGACTGTGGGTGTGGAGTCAGTATGACTGTGTGGATGTTTGCATGTTGTGAGTGTGCCTAGAGACAAGTAAAATAGCACGGTTCAATGCAGATCAATCAGTCAAATGTATTTATAAATCCATTTTTTACATAGTCTTCTGTTGGTATCGTTTTGCAACACCATGACAGTGGGTTTGATTCCCCTACATAAAATCTATGCTCAGAAGTGTCTGCTAAATAGAATATATTATATTAACAACAGATGACACCTGTCAGGACCCGGTTACGAACCAGGGTCTCCGGTGTGAGAAACAGTCCCTTAGCAAACTGAGCCACCAATAGGTGGGCAGAACCCAGAAGATGAGGCAGACACGGCAGTACTTGAGACGGTGTTTTGACAAAGTAAAAAGGAAAGTTCTTCAGGCAAAAATATAAATCCACAACGGTCAAAAGTAATTCCAAGAGAACAAAGGTCATCCTCCAAGTCAAAAAGGTGGTAGGTACAGCAGATAAAGCCTCAAAGGATAATCAAAAAATAAATAAACAAGAACAAAAAAACAGAGTACCACAAGAGAGTCCAACGGGACCAACAAGCGTTCACTGGGGCTGGGTGCCAACATACAAACACAGAGCGAAGAACTGAGGAAAACTAAGGGTTTAAATACAATCAGGGGAAACGAGGCACAGGTGAAAATAATAACTGGGAACAAGGGAAAACAAAAAGGGTCAAAAAGCACAATGGGGGCATCTAGTGGCCAAAACCGGAACAACCCTGGCCAAATCCTGACAACACCAAGTGCTTATACAGAAACCCAGCCTAAAACCCCAAACAGCAAACAATGCAGATGTACTGAGGCTGGGTGCCAACATACAAACACAGAGCAAAGAACTAAGGAAAACGAAGGGTTTAAATACAATCAGGGGAAACGAGGCACAGGTGCAAATAATAACTGGGAACAAGGGAAAACAAAAAGGGTCAAAAAGCACAATGGGGGCATCTAGTGGCCAAAACCGGAACAACCCTGGCCAAATCCTGACAACACCAAGTGCTTATACAGAAACCCAGCCTAAAACCCCAAACAGCAAGCAATGCAGATGTAGAAGCACGGTGGCTAGGAAAATACTCCCTAGAAAGGCAAGAACCTAGGAAGAAACCTAGAGAGGAACCAGGCTCTGGGGGGTGGCCAGTTCCTTTCTGGCTGGGCCGGGTGGAGATTATAAACCTAGAGAGGAACCAGGCTCTGGGGGGTGGCCAGTCCTTTTCTGGCTGTGCCGGGTGGAGATTATAAGAATTACATGGCCATTTAAGGCCAGATCGTTCTTCAAGATGTTAAAATGTTCATAGATGACCAACAGGGTCATATAATAATCAGTGGTTGTAGAGGGTGCAACAGGTCAGTTGGCTTTTCATAGCCGAGCATTCAGAGGTCTATAAAGCAGGTGCGGTACAGAGAGGGGGGAGAGAGTGATAGGGAGAATGTTTGATTCGCAGGACTACCCATACATAAAATCTATGCACACGACTGCCTTTAACGCCAACCCTGTTCCTGGAGAGAAACCCTCCTGTAGGTTTTAACTCCAACCCCGTTCCTGGAGAGATACCCTCCTGTAGGTTTTAACTCCGACCCTGTTCCTGGAGAGAAACCCTCCTGTAGGTTTTAACTCCAACCCTGTTCCTGGAGAGAAACCCTCCTGTAGGTTTTAACTCCGACCCTGTTCCTGGAGAGATACCCTCCTGTAGGTTTTAACTCCGACCCTGTTCCTGGAGAGAAACCCTCCTGTAGGTTTTAACTCCGACCCTGTTCCTGGAGAGAAACCCTCCTGTAGGTTTTAACTCCGACCCTGTTCCTGGAGAGAAACCCTCCTGTAGGTTTAATCTCCGACCCTGTTCCTGGAGAGAAACCCTCCTGTAGGTTTTATCTCCGACCCTGTTCCTGGAGAGAAACCCTCCTGTAGGTTTTAACTCCGACCCTGTTCCTGGAGAGAAACCCTCCTGTAGGTTTTAACTCCGACCCTGTTCCTGGAGAGAAACCCTCCTCCAACCCCAGTTTTAACTAACCTGGATCAGTTTATCAACCAGCTAATTATTAGCATCAGGTGTTCTAGATTAGGGTTGGAGGTAAAACCTACAGGAGGGTGGCTATCTCTGTATTTGTGGGTTAATGTGTATCTGTAGGTTAATGTGTATCTGTCTGTAGGTTAATGTGTATCTGTAGGTCAATGTGTGTCTGTCTGTAGGTTAATGTGTATCTGTCTGTAGGTTAATGTGTGTCTGTAGGTTAGCGTCTGCTAAATGACTTAAATGTAATGTAAAATGTAAATGTGTATCTGTAGGTTAATGTATCTGTAGGTTAATGTGTATCTGTAGGTTAATGTCTGTAGGTTAATGTGTATCTGTAGGTCAATGTGTGTCTGTCTGTAGGTTAATGTGTATCTGTCTGTAGGTTAATGTGTATCTGTAGGTTAATGTGTATCTGTAGGTTAATGTGTGTCTGTAGGTTAATGTGTATCTGTCTGTAGGTTAATGTGTGTCTGTCTGTAGGTTAATGTGTGTCTGTAGGTTAATGTGTGTCTGTAGGTTAATGTGTGTCTGTAGGTTAATGTGTGTCTGTAGGTTAATGTGTGTCTGTAGGTTAATGTGTGTCTGTAGTGACGGCCTACCGGGGAACAGTGGGTTAACTGATCTAGGAACAGTGGGTTAACTGGTCTAGGAACAGTGGGTTAACTGGTCTAGGAACAGTGGGTTAACTGGTCTAGGAACAGTGGGTTAACTGGTCTAGGAACAGTGGGTTAACTGGTCTAGGAACAGTGGGTTAACTGGCCTAGGAACAGTGGGTTAACTGGTCTCAGAACAGTGGGTTAACTGGTCTAGGAACAGTGAGTTAACTGGTCTAGGAACAGTGGGTTAACTGGTCTAGGAACAGTGGGTTAACTGGTCTAGGAACAGTGGGTTAACTGGTCTAGGAACAGTGGGTTAACTGGTCTAGGATCAGTGGGTTAACTGGTCTAGGAACAGTGGGTTAACTGGTCTAGGAACAGTGGGTTAACTGGTCTAGGAACAGTGGGTTAACAAAAATATTACCACATTTATGCTACACTGCAGTTGTTGCTTTTACATGCTATCCACCCAATTATCCTTGACTCCAGACACCCTCTTACCAGGCTCCTCATCAAGAGTTATGATGAGCGGCTTCTCCACCCAGGTCCAGAGAGGGTCTATGGGGAGATGAGGCGGAAGTACTGGATAATTGGAGGACGAGGAGCCATTCGTAAGCACCAATACGCCTGCGTAGAATGTCAGAGATGGCGGGCCGGAGCTACGGTGCCCAAAATGGCAGATTTACCCCCTGCTCGCTTGCGCCTCCTTAAACCACCCTTCTGGTCAACAGGAGTAGATTGCTTCGGCCCCTTGATGATCAAGTTAGGTCGTCGTGTGGAAAAGCGCTGGGGCATTCTATTCAAGTGTATGACAACCAGATGTGTCCACCTGGACCTACTGGAGAGTTTGGATACGGAAGCCTTCCTCATGGCCATACGGGCGGTTTATCTCCCGACGGGGGAAACCCTACGAGATCCTGGCTGACAGAGGTACGAATTTCAAGGCAGGAGAAGCCAGGTTGGAGGAAGTCTTCCAAGCCATGGAACCCAGCCTCCAGGATCAGCTGATGGACCAACAAATCTCATTCAAATTTAACCCTCCAGGCGCTCCTCATTTTGGAGGAACATGGGAGCGAGAGATCAAATCTGTAAGGACGGCCTTACGAGTCGTACTAGGGGACCAAACTGTCACTGAAACGGTCTTGAGGACTGTCCTGATAGAGGTGGAAGGGATTCTGAACTCCAAACCTTTGGGATATCTCTCTGCAGACATCGCTGACCCCGATCCGGTTACACCGAATATGCTCTTGATGGGACGCCGAGATGCGTCACTTCCTCAAGCCATGTATGCTGATACCAACCTCGTAGGCAGACGCCGGTGGCGACACAGCCAAATCTTAGCTGACCATTTTTGGGCCCGATTCATTCGGGATTACCTACCAAGTCTACAGCACAGAGGGAAATGGCGGAGAGAAATGGCCAGCCTGGAAACTGGCCAAGTAGTAATGATGGTGGACCCTCAGCTGCCTCGAGCCTCCTGGCCGGTGGGCCGTATAACTAAGACCATGCCTGGGACCGATGGTCGTGTTAGATCAGTGGAAATCCAGGTGAAGAACCGGACATATACCCGGCCAGTTGCCCGACTGATTCCTCTCCCTGAGATGACAGAGGATGGGGAGCAATGAGCCTTTTTGAGGAATGTGGAAATTAACAAATTTCCGGGGTGGCTGTAGAAAAGGCCCATGGAGTTGGTGGAATACTCCTTTAATTAATTGCCATTTACTCAGCTGGGCCAGGGGCGCTTTAATTAGGTCAGGTGGAAATGTCCTACAGATCTCAACTCCATAAAAGGAGGAAATTGCCATCGCCTGATCTCGCTGCTTTCTCTTCCCTAAATCCATCTGATCCAGAAGTTCTGTGCGTCCATGAATCCAACACAGACTACTCAGTAAATATACCACTTTATGGTTAAAGGAATTCCTGCCTCAGTCTCATACATTCCTCTGTCACCTGACACGTGACCACCTGTTCACCTTCACTGTCAGTCATCCTACCTGTCCAGCAACCCACACAGATTCCACTAATCTTTCAGACATACTGTTTCAAAGGGCTTTGAGATTTGAGATCACAGACTCCAGTCTTTATTTCCCACTACAGAAAAACACCTCTAGCAATATTAGGCAGTAGGGACGCTCCTTACCCAGCTATCTGTCAGTATCACGACACCAGGTCATTATAAATGCTGTGGTCTCATCGACACGGGTGACGTGAGAGATGATGTGTTTTAAAGCAGTTTACTTGTTCTGCGGTAGTCGAGGTGATTCAGGCCCCCGATAGATACATTGTTACTATCTCTTTGTTCTAAATGTTCTAAATCTAATTAAAAGGAAATAAACTTTAAATGTATAATTTTAAATGGTGTTATTTTCCCCCTCCTTGTTTTAAGAAATAAAATGCAAAAGTGCAACATTTCAGTCTATTTGAGACATGGAACAAAGAAAGAGGTAAACAATCATTTTCATCTGGAAAAAACATGCATTTTTGGGTGGTTTTTCAAGTCATGAGGACAAATGTATTTTGTCTTTACACAGACAGGGTTTATTTTGTCTTTACACAGACAGGGTAAGCGAAACAACATTAACTCTGAATATTTCCTTCATTTTTGATCATAATTGAATTGCTTATCAATAGGTTTATCCATACGATTCCAATACAACACCACACTTTAATACCAGCTTCCATTTGTGTTCCAACTAACGAAAATGAAGAAAAATCATGTTTTTTTCTTTTACAAAAACAGAAACATCAACAGAAACAAATCAGTCAAAATCTACAGAAAATGGTAAATGTATAATTGTACTTTGGGATAGACAGCATATTGGCTTTGTTTTCGTCTTTGGAATGAAGCTTTTGCTTAGAATATTCAACCACTATCACACAGTCTAACCTGATCTCAGATCTGTTTGTGTCGTGTATCTAACTCCTATGGTGGTCGTCACAAACCGATCTGGGACCAGGTTTCTAAACCACATCCTTTTCCGGGTGTAACACCACTTTGTCTTTGGTTTCAACACACTCCTCTCTGAGTGTGTGAAGGAGGGGGACTCTCCTTTTCACACTAATCATGCTGACCTGAACAAACCAGGTCAGTCCGGCTCGGCTCAGTCCGGTTCGGCTCAGTCCGGTTCGGCTCAGTCCGGCTCGGCTCAGTCCGGCTCGGCTCAGTCCGGCTCGGCTCAGTCCGGTTCGGCTCAGTCCGGCTCGGCTCAGTCCGGCTCGGCTCAGTCCGGCTCGGCTCAGTCCGGCTCGGCTCAGTCCGGTTCGGCTCAGTCCGGCTCGGCTCAGTCCGGCTCGGCTCAGTCCGGCTCGGCTCAGTCCGGTTCGGCTCAGTTGTGTGAAAAGGCTTATATAAGACCCTTACTGAGCCGATGTACAGTATGTTTACGTTCCATCAAGCATAGACACATGAAGATAATCCAAAACTGTGGAGAGTGAGATTAATTGGATGCAAAAGTTAAAAATGTGACTTGATTCGTCGAGTTTATTTTTTGGTTATCGTCACACTGACCTCTGACCTCTAAACCCCCCTGTGGTCGTCAGACTGTCTGACGCTTCACCTCCGACCCCCTGAGGTAGGCTAGTACGCTGGCTGTAGATCTCTTTGTGTTGTTTTTTAAAATGTTTTAATTATTATTAACCCAGTAAGGAGTACAGTACATTCACTTCATCCTAAACTCATTTGTTGTATTTTCCTCAGACACTGATTGGGTGCTGTTGTCTAATAATTTGGGGTTTATTTTGTCGGTTATCTAAGTGGAAGGTAAAAGAGAGGCATAGATTGTCAGGCACAGTACCTTCTGTGACGTCGTTAGGTTGATGCTTTTTCAGTAATATTCTTTGAAAGATTATGTGTTTTCAGGTCTATTGTGGTTAATTAAAATACTACGTGGTTTGTCCATCGATGTCAAATTCGGCGCTGTGTAAGTTACTGTACGAAGGATATAAGTTGTGGACTACTGTCTCAAATAGGCCTCGGGAACAGTTTTTTTTTTTTAACTCATTCTATAAATATCTCATCTGTCACTCTTTTACAGTATGTTAACAGTTAGCCTTGTGCTAGCCTTGTGCAGTATGTTAACAGTTAGCCTTGTGTTCATAACTTTCTACTCGGAATATGGACCCTTCAGCTAATTCACTTATTACCCAGAGGGTGCACTATGACAGTGGAGGGCCAATATATACACAACTGAGCCACACTCTCAGCAACCACATGCAGTCCATAGAGTGGTACGGATTCTGAACTTAAAAAGTAATGAAGTCACAATGCATTACACTGCTAGCTAATTGTAAATATACTCATGCATAAAGTCTGGGCTATAGCACTGTTGTTTGGCTGTTGCTAAACATAATGCTACACTTCAACACAGAAGAATAGGTCATAAGACAAAGAAGGAAACATTTACAAAATGGTGGTCAGAAACTAGGTCATAAGACAAAAAGAAGGAGTTGGGCATCTCCGGCGCGGCCCACGCTTGGATTGCGTCCTACCTGACAGGTCGCTCCTACCAGGTGGCGTGGCGAGAATCTGTCTCCTCACCACGCGCTCTCACCACTGGTGTCCCCCAGGGCTCTGTTCTTGGCCCTCTCCTATTCTCGCTATACACCAAGTCACTTGGCTCTGTCATAACCTCACATGGTCTCTCTTATCATTGCTATGCAGACGACACACAATTAATCTTCTCCTTTCCCCCTTCTGATGACCAGGTGGCGAATCGCATCTCTGCATGTCTGGCAGACATATCAGTGTGGATGACGGATCACCACCTCAAGCTGAACCTCGGCAAGACGGAGCTGCTCTTCCTCCCGGGGAAGGACTGCCCGTTCCATGATCTCGCCATCACGGTTGACAACTCCACTGTGTCCTCCTCCCAGAGCGCCAAGAACCTTGGTGTGATCCTGGACAACACCCTGTCCTTCTCAACTAACATCAAGGCGGTGGCCCGTTCCTGTAGGTTCATGCTCTACAACATCCGCAGAGTACGACCCTGCCTCACACAGGAAGCGGCGCAGGTCCTAATCCAGGCACTTGTCATCTCCCGTCTGGATTACTGCAACTCGCTGTTGGCTGGGCTCCCTGCCTGTGCCATTAAACCCCTTCAACTCATCCAGAACGCCGCAGCCCGTCTGGTGTTCAACCTTCCCAAGTTCTCTCACGTCACCCCGCTCCTCCGTTCTCTCCACTGGCTTCCAGTTGAAGCTCGCATCCGCTACAAGACCATGGTGCTTGCCTACGGAGCTGTGAGGGGAACGGCACCTCAGTACCTCCAGGCTCTGATCAGGCCCTACACCCAAACAAGGGCACTGCGTTCATCCACCTCTGGCCTGCTCGCCTCCCTACCACTGAGGAAGTACAGCTCCCGCTCAGCCCAGTCAAAACTGTTCGCTGCCCTGGCCCCCCAATGGTGGAACAAACTCCCTCACGACGCCAGGACAGCGGAGTCAATCACCACCTTCCGGAGACACCTGAAACCCCACCTCTTTAAGGAATACCTAGGATAGGTTAAGTAATCCCTCTCACCCCACCCCCCCTAAGTTTTAGATGCACTATTGTTTAGTGACTGTCCCACTGGATGTCATAAGGTGAATGCACCAATTTGTAAGTCGCTCTGGATAAGAGCGTCTGCTAAATGACTTAAATGTAATGTAAATGTAAACATTTACAAAATGGTGGTCAGAAACTAGGTCATAAGACAAAAGAAGGAGACATTTACAAAATGGTGGTCAGAAACTAGGTCATAAGACAAATAGAAGGAGACATTTACAATAATAATAATAATATATGCCATTTAGCAGACGCTTTTATCCAAAGCGACTTACAGTCATGTGTGCATACATTCTACGTATACAAAATGGTGGTCAGAAACTAGGTCATAAGACAAAAGAAGGAGACATTTACAAAATGGTGGTCAGGAACTAGGTCATAAGACAAAAGAAGGAGACATTTACAAAATGGTGGTCAGAAACTAGGTCATAAGACAAATAGAAGGAGACATTTACAAAATGGTGGTCAGAAACTAGGTCATAAGACAAATAGAAGGAGACATTTACAAAATGGTGGTCAGAAACTAGGTCATAAGACAAAAGAAGGAGACATTTACAAAATGGTGGTCAGAAACTAGGTCATAAGACAAATAGAAGGAGACATTTACAAAATGGTGGTCAGAAACTAGGTCATAAGACAAATAGAAGGAGACATTTACTAAATGGTGGTCAGAAACTAGGTCATAAGACAAAAGAAGGAGACATTTACAAAATGGTGGTCAGGAACTAGGTCATAAGACAAAAGAAGGAGACATTTACAAAATGGTGGTCAGAAACTAGGTCATAAGACAAATAGAAGGAGACATTTACAAAATGGTGGTCAGAAACTAGGTCATAAGACAAATAGAAGGAGACATTTACAAAATGGTGGTCAGGAACTAGGTCATAAGACAAAAGAAGGAGACATTTACAAAATGGTGGTCAGAAACTAGGTCATAAGACAAATAGAAGGAGACATTTACAAAATGGTGGTCAGAAACTAGGTCATAAGACAAATAGAAGGAGACATTTACAAAATGGTGGTCAGAAACTAGGTCATAAGACAAAAGAAGGAGACATTTACAAAATGGTGGTCAGAAACTAGAACAGAAGAACAGGGGGGTGTTTTGTCCTTTTTTTTTTTTTTTTTGTATTTTTTTCTTTTGTTCATTGTAACATGTAAACTGTGGGCTGAATCTGCAACTATCCTCATTCCAGAAAGCTGAGTGAATAACCAGAGTCCCTCCAACAACAACAACAAACTAAAAGCAGAAACAATTAAAAACCCAAACCACAAAAAAGACAAGCATTTGTTTTTGGTAAGCGCACCTCTTCAACTATTACAGAAATCACAACTTAAAATGTAAAAAATATTTTTTTTGTTGTTTGTTTTTGTTTCGTAAAGTCACAGTTACCAAAATAATAATGTATTACATACGCTAGAATAACATTACCCTAACCACTAGTATCTCTGAGGTATATCTGAGAACATTAAGGAGAGCACGGTCTGCGCTGTTAACATGCCACAGCTTTTTCATTTTTTAAATGTAAAGCTTTGCAACCATTTGGTAGAATAAGAAGAGGAGAGGAAACAGATATATTTGGAAAGCCTTTGGTAATCATTTCTCTTAGTTGTTTGCTTAGTGATTGCATTGCAAAGCACCACAGAGCCAGACTAATACATTGTCATCAACGTGATGGCGGGCTAGAAGCTGAGGTAAGTACACAGAGGTCTCCACTTTGGTGTAAGCAAGGCACTCGTCCCATGGTTATCTCATACTTTGCAACAAAAGCGCTGTTTACGTCTTTGTTAAAGCTGCCCCAGTGGAAAAGTAATATAGCTGGCTGAATATAGGCCTCTAACCCTATTAGTGATATAGGCCTCTAACCCTATTAGTGATATAGGCCTCTAACCCTATTAGTGATATAGGCCTCTAACCCTATTAGTGATATAGGCCTCTAACCCTATTAGTGATATAGGCCTCTAACCCTATTAGTGATATAGGCCTCTAACCCTATTAGTAATATAGGCCTCTAACCCTATTAGTGATATAGGCCTCTAACCCTATTAGTGATATAGGCCTCTAACCCTAGTGATATAGGCCTTATTAGTGATATAGGCCTCTAACCCTATTAGTGATATAGGCCTCTAACCCTATTAGTGATATAGGCCTCTAACCCTATTAGTGATATAGGCCTCTAACCCTATTAGTAATATAGGCGTAAAAGCCTATCATATCAGCTCTAGAGAGAATCCATTGGAGTCAGAATTGTCATATGGTTCCAGGAGTCTCACATCAACTGTTGCCACTCCCACATCTTAAGTATATTTGCATAATTTATTATATGCTAATTTGTATAGGCATAGATGAAGGTGACAACACGTGATGAACTCCCGTACATTCATAAATGACAATGGACCCAAGTTCCCACTAGATTCAACATGATTTCTCTCTCTCTCATTTCAACTCCATATTACCTTTCCAAACAGGAGCTAGAGAATGATTAGTGTAATGACGTGTTCGTAACCAAGTGGGAAGTGGGAATTTCTCACATGTAACTGGGGGGGGGGGGGGGGGAATCCCATTGAAGGCCCCTCCAACTGGTAATTACTTCTGGGAAACTCGTCCCTCCCACTTCTCCCACATGCTGGCCTCTGACATCACCTACTTAAACATTTAAAAATATATAGAAGTAAATAGAGGAACTAGCAGGACAGAGGACCCAGACAGACAGGAACTAGCAGGACAGAGGACCGTTGGATGGACAGAGGACCCAGACAGAGAGGAACATGGTGCCTATTTTATAATGAGGAATGCACTGGCGTAGGTAACATCTGTCTGTTTATATGATATACACAGACAAAACACACACATCCTCATAATGAAGGGACTTTAAGGACTGGAGTGATGCATGATGGGAGGAGCTGTCAGAGGCGCTGACTCATGAGTTCTAGAAGCGGAACGACAGAGTTCCAAAAGCAACATTCTGCTGTGGAATGGTCAATGTATTTAACCTTTATTTAACTAGGCAAGTCAGTTAAGAACAAATTCTTATTTACAATGACGGCCCTACACCGGGCAAACCCAGACGACGATGGGCCAATTGTACGCCGCCCTTAAGGGACTCCCAATCACAGCCGGTTGTGTTACAGCCTGGATTTGAACCAGGGTGTCTGTAGTGATGCCTCTAGCACTGAGATGCAGTGCCTTAGACCGAGCCCCAGTGGCTCCCTACTAAGAGAATGGCCTCTAACAACATTTTCCAGCAGTTAAATACAACAACAAAACATTACTCATAAAAAGCAATCTATTCATATGGTTTTGTGAACACTATAATTTGTTAACGAGCACGTTCGTTGTACTTTTAGTCCATGGTTAAGTAGCTTGTTGACCTTTTTAGCCAATCTGCGTTTCTCAACGAGTTCAAAGCACGTGAAAGCATCCAACTGGTATTTACGACTTCACAACTGGTAAATTCCCGCCTCCCACTTGGTTACGAACACAGCAATTAGTCCCAAGGAGTACACGACCGCTATTATAATGTTTACAGCTGTTCTGTTTGGTCCGAACCAGAATATATCAGGGTTACATTCTGATATGTGTCTTTCAGAGAGGCCTTTTCCCCCAGTTCCTTTGGTTTCTTTGTGTTGAGGTTTTCTTTGGTTTGGTTTGGTTTAAATCACAACGTCGCACTGGAACAATAGGCAGGGAGGATGACTGTTTAAAGTCCATTTACAGTATATTGTCCGTGGTTTTTATTTCCATTAAGTCTGATTGTTTTTAGGAGTGATACCTGGGGGGGGGATTGAGGGAAGCATTTTCTAATGTATTGACTGTGGCTTTCTTTGCACAGGCACGAGTAAAAAGACAGCTGCTATAATGGCAGTTTGATTAAAATGGGCACTTGGTTTTTTTCGGGGGGCTCATCATTCTCCTGTGTTTGTAGATTTCCAAAACCTGCCACTTTTTGTTTGGTCATTACATTTAAAAAAATTAATAAAATCAAAATTAAAATCAAGGAGAAAAGTTCATCGCTAGATGTCTGGGAATTATATTAGTATATATATATATACGTTCTTTATATAGAGTATGTGGATGTATTTTATCCAGCCTCTAGGTTGTCTCAATGCTTCAGTGCAAAAACGGAGTTGACTTGGGGGTTTGTCACAACAACTCAATGTGTGGTTTGGACACAATGTGTACTGTGATCTGGTGAAGGGCTTTCTGAAATCCAGCATATATCCCTAACACACACCCTCACCTTCCCTAACCCCAAAACACACACACACCCTCACCTTCCCTAACCCTAACACACACCCTCACCTTCCGTAACCCTAACCCTAACACACACCCTTATCTTCCCTAACCCTAACCCTAACACACACCCTCCCCTTACCTAACCCTAACCCTAACCCTTCCCCCTACCCTAACCCTAACCCCTCCCCCTTCGTCCCTATTATTTTAGGGGAGGAGAAGGCATGTGTTCGAGAGAGAAAGGAGAAAGGAGAAAGAGAGATAATATCAAAATGAAAGCATGGGCCAAGCGCAGACCGTACTAGAGAAAACAAATCTTTGGTATCTTTGGTTTCATCAACACAATTCAAATGACAAATGAGTCAGTGAGGTCATTCTGGTTCTCACTTTAGAAATAGTTTTTTTGTTTGCTTTTTTATATTTTTTTTTTACAAGCCAGTCATGGAAGCAGCTAGTTTTCCTTCTCTATCAAGTGAAACAACGACCAACCTCTCAAGTGTTCCAGTTATCTTTGGTGAGTCTGACTTGTCTCAATCAACGTGTGACCCTCCTCTATCAGTGGCACAAACATCAGTCTGAAATTCATTGCTTGTCCGTCACTGGTAAACAAAATTAATGCAAAAGGACTCGCAAATGAAAAACAAATAAATGAATTCATCATAAATCACAGAAGGATTTTTTTTTTTTAAACAAAACAAAGCAGTGCTCATTCATTATCTTTTAAATCAACAGATTGTTTTCATCAGGAAGAATAAACTTAATGGAAAAAAATCTATATTAGAAAAAATATTTAACTAAATGTGTTCATAATAATATAATGACGACATTACTACATTTTTAAAACATTGTTCTGTCATTATTCACTAAACAATTGAAAACCCTCTGTTGCTTTTTAAAGTAAACTTACTAATAATAAATTCACGTGGGAAGGACATAAGCACTGCATCTTTGATTCTCTAACTCTCTTAAATACCCATAAATATTCACCCCCCCCCCACAAAAAAATTACATCTAATTAAATAACATTAAATAATTAAGTAAAAAATTATCATGTGTACTTAACACACCTCATAAATAGTTTGACAGTGTCATCAAACGAAAACAGAACAAACAATGTCAACTTTGGCAAGCTAATCAGGGTAAAGGTTCCAAGTGACATTTGGCAATTTAAATGAATTCTCAATGAATTAAAAACAAATATAAATTACATAAATAAAATCATATATTACATAAACCTTGGAAAGACAACATAATTGTACATTAGGCATTGGTTAAAAAAAATGAACGTAAGCACTAAAGACAAGCAATGAAAACCTCTTTGGATTTTGCTTTAATACCCATGGTTGGTGCATGTTCCTCAAGACCAGACTGAGTATGAAAGTGGACTCCGCCAGGCTCCGAGCCTCATGGCCAGGACCAGGACCAGGAGAGCTAGGGCCGTGGCGGAGCATCTTTGTACCAGAAGCCTCACAGAGAGACAACTAGGAAAGGATAAAGCTATTTGACCGATATTTGAGCAGTTTCTCTCAAAAGGTTGAACTACTAGTCTGTTTTGTATTTTTGGTTTTGCTTATTGTGAACGTGTGGAGTAGTAGAGTTGGTTTTCCCCAAAAGAACTGAAGTCATACAGGATGTGCCTATGAGCACCCAACCCTTCTGTCCCCAACTGTACCCTCCTTCACTAACACGGACGCTGTGATTCAGCAGTGGACTGGAGAGTGAGGTGAATAGATGAGAGAGAGGGAGAGGGAGGGAGAGAGAGGGAGGGGGGGGGGGAGAGATGTGTGTAGTCTACCACATGTGACTCTGAGTACAACAGCACGGTAGTTAGTGGAACTGGAAGGATTGTGGTGTGCTGTACACCAGTTATCTTTGGTGTGTACTGTAGTTTCACATAGTTTCACAGAATCATGTTTCTCTACAGACTGCAGTGACAGAAACACCTGAATCTTCCGGGCATGATGTTCCCTAGTGGACTGGACAGACGGAGAAACCGAGGTAGTCAGTGTCCAGTGAAAGGGAGTGATGGAGAGGATGTATCATACCTACTGAATCACACAGTGTCATGTTGAAGAAGGAGCGTACCCTTAAAATCACACATACATGTACTAATATGCATGCATGTACTGGGTAGCGCTAGCTATACAGTGTGCATGCATGTATACGTATGTGGCTGTATGTGTGGTCGACATTGTCAGGAAAATAAACTTTGGGGGAAAACTTCTGTAGGAATAATAATGAATCTTTGGTTTTGTAGCTGATGAGGTTTCCGTTGTTCTTTTCCATTTTTCTTGAAAAACTGCATAGGCACACGTTAAAGACAACCTTCCAACTTTCAGAGACGCGTCATTCTGCCTTAGGAAACAGGTGCCGCAGCGGCGTGGTTTCCCCCCGCGTGTTTTAAACCCTTTCAGTCTCATCCATGCTTCCCCTTAAAATGTCCTGACCAATCAGAACAGAACAAAGCTACTTCTCCGTTCCCCCTGATGTCTGTCCTCCTCCTATTCCTCTTATTCGTCGTCATCATCATCATCATCGCTGCTCACATTTATAATTATCATCCTCTTTAGAACAGTTTTGTTGTAGAACAGTTTGGTGCAGAAAAAGTTTCTTTGGTTTTGATTAGTCAATAAATAGAAAAAAGTCTCAAGTGTCCATTTCTGGTCCGTCAAGCCTTCGGCTCACTTTATATAATCGCGAAAAACCTGTGTTCTACTGGACAAGGGGCTGCTTACCGGGCTTTTTGCTTTGGTTGTTAGAAGATAGAAGGATAGAACGAGTTTGACATGATTGAACTCTAAAGATCTTATGTGTGGGGTTGACTAGAAAAGTAGGAGGTTGTATATATTTACAGAATGTGTAATATAATGAATGATTGCTATTGTGTTAAGTGGACAATAATCATTGGTGTATCATACAGGTGGAGTATCAGCACAGCAGTTAAGAAGCAGACTCTTGGGCCTGCGTCCCAAATGGCACCCTATTCCCTACATAGTGCACTAAAAGTAATACACTATATAGGGAATAGGGTGCCATTTGGGGTACAGACACACTCTTCCCGATTTGTTTCTTGGTCTGTTTCTTTCTTAGCCTGGCGCCCAGGGTGTTGCCTCTACAAGACTAGTAGACTCCAGTGGAGACTAGTAGAGGTTAGTGGAGACTAGTAGAGTCCAGTGGAGACTAGTGGAGACTAGTAGAGTCCAGTGGAGACTAGTGGAGACTAGTAGAGTCCAGTGGAGACTAGTGGAGACTAGTGGAGACTAGTAGAGTCCAGTGGAGACTAGTAGACTCCAGTGGAGACTAGTAGAGTTTAGTGGAGACTAGTAGAGGTTAGTGGAGACTAGTAGAGTCCAGTGGAGACTAGTAGAGGTTAGTGGAGACTAGTAGAGTCCAGTGGAGACTAGTGGAGACTAGTAGTGGTTAGTGGAGACTAGTAGAGGTTAGTGGAGACTAGTAGAGTCCAGTGGAGACTAGTAGAGGTTAGTGGAGACTAGTAGACTCCAGTGGAGACTAGTAGAGGTTAGTGGAGACTAGTATAGTCCAGTGGAGACTAGTGGAGACTAGTAGAGGTTAGTGGAGACTAGTGGATGTTAGTGGAGACTAGTGGATGTTAGTGGAGACTAGTGGAGGTTAGTGGAGACTAGTGGAGACTAGTAGAGGTTAGTGGAGACTAGTATAGATCCAGTGGAGACTAGTGGAGACTAGTAGAGGTTAGTGGAGACTAGTGGAGGTTAGTGGAGACGAGTGGAGACTAGTGGAGACTAGTGGAGATTAGAGGAGACTAGTGGAGATTAGTGGAGGTTAGTGGAGACTAGTGGAGACTAGTGGAGGTTAGTGGAGACTAGTGGAGGTTAGTGGAGACGAGTGGAGACTAGTGGAGGTTAGAGGAGACTAGTGGAGATTAGTGGAGACTAGTGGAGGTTAGTGGAGACTAGTGGAGACTAGTGGAGACTAGTGGAGGTTAGTGGAGACTAGTGGAGGTTAGTGGAGACTAGTGGAGACTAGTGGAGGTTAGTGGAGACTAGTGGAGACTAGTGGAGGTTGGTGGAGACTAGTGGAGGTTAGTGGAGACTAGTACAGTCTGGTAGAGGCTAGTAGAGGTTAGTGGAGACTAGTGGAGACTAGTAG
Source organism: Oncorhynchus gorbuscha (assembly GCF_021184085.1). NCBI lineage: Eukaryota > Metazoa > Chordata > Actinopteri > Salmoniformes > Salmonidae > Oncorhynchus > Oncorhynchus gorbuscha. Next base: position 81,779,241 of record NC_060183.1, on the reverse strand, counting down.
AGGTTAGTGGAGACTAGTGGAGGTTAGTGGAGACTAGTGGAGACTAGTGGAGACTAGTGGAGACTAGTGGAGACTAGTGGAGGTTAGTGGAGACTAGTGGAGGTTAGAGGAGTTGATTGATATTGTCATTAAAATAGAATTGATGGTTACTATGGTTACTATGTTGAGATAAACCATGTTATGCCAGGGTAGAATAATAATTTTAGTCTTACCAGAAAGCTTCTATAATACAAAGTTAGGAAACAGGGGAAATGGCTCCTCAGGGTTGTGGCCTACTGTCCTACTTAGTGTTTATTTGGACATGTGTGGTGTGTTGTGATTATACTATAGAGAGTATAGTACTATACTGTGTGTGTGCAAGAGTGGGTCGTATAGTAGTAGTTGTTGTAGTATTAGTAGTAGGTGTAGTAGTTGTAGTAGTTGTTGTAGTATTAGTAGTAAGTGTAGTAGTAGTATTAGTAGTAGTTGTAGTATTAGTAGTAGTTGTTGTAGTATTAGTAGTAGGTGTAGTAGTAGTAGTAGTATTAGTAGTAGTTGTTGTAGTATTAGTAGTAGTTGTAGTATTAGTAGTCGTTGTAGTATTAGTAGTAGTTGTAGTATTAGTAGTCGTTGTAGTAATTGTAATATAGTAGTAGTATTAGTAGTAGTTGTGGTATTAGTAGTAGTTGTAGTAGTAGTTGTAGTTGTAGTATTAGTAGTCGTTGTAGTATTAGTAGTATTAGTAGTAATTGTAGTATAGTAGTAGTTGTAGTCGTTGTAGTATTAGTAGTATTAGTAGTAGTATTAGTAGTAGTAGTCAGTGTTCTTCAGCCGCTGTTTAGAAATGGCATCCTGAGTTTTCTAATATGTGAAGAACATTCTACATTGAGCTGCAGCTCCAGTTCTATTGCAAATAAAATGTGCTTCAAGATTGTGCTCACATACGTCACAGACCACTACATATGTTGAGGGGGAGGGTGTGTGTGTGTGTGTGTGTGTGTGTGTGTGTGTGTGTGTGTGTGTGTGTGTGTGTGTGTGTGTGTGTGTGTGTGTGTGTGTGTGTGTGTGTGTGTGTGTGTGTGTGTGTGTGTGTGTGTGTGTGTGTGTGTCAGTCGTGTGTGTGTGTCAGTCGTGTGTGTGTTGGTCGTGTGTTGTGCTTGCATACTTGCCAGTAGCTGGCTGTGGAAATGTCTCTAAGTCCTAAACCTCCCTCTCCCCTCAGGAGATTCTCTGATGATGTTGATGACATCTCAGCCATCCACTCTAACATCATGCCTCTCTCTCCTTGCTGTCTATGGGTCTGTTCTCAAGTTCTGAAATCACAATAGGGTTACTTTCTCAAAATGATCAGGTTTCCTGCTTAATTCCCTCCTGACTCCGGGAACTTCCAACCGGGTTTTCTGGGAAAAAAACCCCCAGGGAAATAGCAGGCTAACTAGAGGTAGACCACATCTATACAGGATTTCTCTGCCCTCTGTTTGCACAAACTAAATTGTAAAGCTGGCTAAACATGGATATTATTCCATTGACATGGGTAGGATCAATACGTGTATATAGTCAGTCTTTTCTGTTTTTGTCATTTTGTTTACCTTGACTTGTGTCAACAACATTCATCCAAAACATATCAGAACTGGTCTCCATCATTGGAGATAATACTAGGTATTTGGAGGCGATTATTATGATTTATTTCTTAATATAAGTATTCTATATGACGATCTCAAAGAAGTCTTTTACCGGGAGATGGCTAGGACATTCTGTCTTTGGTGGGTTAGCTAACCCTGTGGTTTCAATCCAATATTACATATAGATCATTTACATAATATATATGTTATAGCATATTATACTTGGTCTTTGGTTTTTATGGGGCTAATGTTTTGAATGACATAAAAAAAACTAGAATAGGGCAGATTAACTGTGTTTCATTATAATAAAGCTATAGATAGACATTAGTCATGAATAGCCTTGGACTGGTGGTATCATTCAGGCAGTGTGCAGGTGGGGGGGGGGGGATTACTCTATATTACTCTATATTACTCTATAGTGCTTCATCAATGTTTTATAAATTGATCTGATTTATTTTTTGCTAAATCAGCCAGTAAACAACCCCTTTCCTTTTTTAACTCATCCTCAAAAATCAAAATGTTAAACGTTTTGGTTTTCCCAGCGGTGCTGCGAAGTGCCCCCTCCCCCCCTCAGCCACTCACCCCACCCATCAACCCCAACCCTCACCTAACCGTCCCCGAACCCCAACCCTAACTCCCCCAACCCCCCCTATCCATCACACTTTGGTACAAGAGCTGGAGGCTGTGGAGGCTCCTCCCGGACTCCCCTCGTCCATCCATTTGTCCAGGCTGCGCCTGCGGGCGTTCATGAAGAAGTTGCTGACGGTGGTGAGTTCCAGTCCCAGCTGCTGAGAGATGGTCATCTGCATCTCTTTGGACGGACGCTTGTTCTCCTTGAAGATGGCCAGCAGGGTGCGACGTTGCAGGTCAGTAAAAACCAGCCGGGATTTCTTTGGTGTATTGTTCCTTTCCTTGCTTGGGTCTTGTTCTTTTCTTTTGCACGCTTTAGGAGGGAAGGGAGGGAAGGGAAGACAAAACACAGAGAGACAGGGTAGGATGAGAAGAAGAAGAAGAGAGAATATGTTAGTAGTCATACGTAGCAATGATCCTACAGAGATAGAGAGATGAAGATGTGATCTTGGGTGAGGTAGAACAGACAAGTGTACCTGTCTTAGGTAAGTCTCAATAAACTTATAACAGACCCTATATGACTAGTGTGTGTGTGTGCCTGCGTGCGTGCGTGTACGTGCGTGCGTGTGTGTGTGTGTGTGCGCGTGTGTGTGTGTGTGTGCCTGTGTGCGTGCGTGTGTGTGTGTGTGTGTGTGTGTGTGTGTGTGTGTGTGTGTGTGTGTGTGTGTGTGTGTGTGTGTGTGTGTGTGTGTGTGTGTGTGTGTGTGTGTGTGTGTGTGCCTGTGTGCGTGTGTGCGTGTGTGCGTGTGTGCGTGTGTGCGTGCGTGTGTATGCGTGTGTGTGTGTGTGTGTGTGTGTGCGTGTGTGCGTGTGTGCGCGTGTGCGCGTGTGCGCGTGTGCGTGTGTGCGTGTGTGTGTGTGTGTGTGTGTGTGTGTGTGTGTGTGTGTGTGGGGTCTTGTTAACGTTTTCTGCATGTTTATATAATTTGCTTCATGCAAGTCAAGCATTTCTACAGAGCATTCGAAAAGTATTCAGACCCTTTGACTTTTTCCACAATTTGTTACATTACAGGCTTATGCATTTTTGTTCATATCAATCTACACACAATACCACATGATGACATCACAATACCCCATGATGACATCACAATACCCCATGATGACATCACAATACCCCATAATGACATCTCAATACCCCATAATGACAGAGAGAAAACTGTTTTTTAGAATTTTTGCAAATTTATTTAAAAAACAGAAACACCTTATTTAGATAAGTATTCAGACCCTTTGCTATGAGACTCTAAATTGAGCACAGGTGCATCCTGTTTCCATTGATCATCCTTGGGATGTTTCTACAACTTGATTGGAGTCCACCTGTGCTAAATTCAATTGATTGGACATGATTTGGAAAGCCATACACCTGTCTGTATAAGATCCCACAATTGACAGTGAATGTCAGAGGAAAAACCAAGCCATGAGGTCGAAGGAATTGTCCGTAGAGCTCTGAGACAGGATTGTGCCGAGGCACAGATCTGGGGAAGGGTACCAAAATATGTCTGCAGCATTGTAGGTCTCCAAGAACACAGTGGCCTCCATCTTTCTTAAATGGAAGAAGTTTGGGAGCACCAAGAGTCTTCCTAGAGCTGTCCGCCCGGTCCAAACTGAGCAATCGGGGAAGAAGGGCCTTGGTCAGGGATGTGACCAAGAACCGATGGTCACTCTGATAGAGCTCCAGAGTTCCTCTGTGGAGACTGGAGAACCTTCCAGAAGGACAACCATCTCTGCAGCACTCCACCAATCAGGCCTTTATGGTAGAGTGGCCAGATGGAAGCCAAAAGGCACCTAAAGGACTTTCAGACCATGAGAAACAAGAACTCTTTGTCCTGAATGCCAAGCGTCACGTCTGGAGAAAACCTGGCACCATCCCTACGGGGAAGCATGGTGGTTGCAGCGTCATGCTGTGGGGAAGTTTTTCAGCGACAGGAACTGGGAGACTAGTCAGGATCGAGGGAAAGATCAAAGTACAGAGAGATACTTGATTAAAACCTGCTTCAGTGCACTCAGAACCTCAGACTGGGGTGAAGGTTCACCTTCCAACAGGACAACGACCCTAAGCACACAGCCAAGACAACGCATAAGTGGCTTCAGGACAAGTCTATGAATGTCCTTGAGTAGCCCAGCCAGAGCCCAGACTTGAAGGTGATCGAACATCTCTGGAGAGACCTGTAAATAGCTGTGCAGCGACGCTCCCCATCCAACCTGACAGAGCGTAAGAGAATCAGCAGAGAAGAATGGGAGAAACTCCCCAAATACAGATGTGCCAAGCTTGTAGCTTCATACCCAATAAGACTGGAGGCTGTAATCACTGCCAAAGGTGCTTCAACAAAGTACTGAGTAAAGGGTCTGAATACTTATGTAAAAAAAAATGTATTTGCTTTGTCATTATGGGGTGTTGTGGGGAAAAAAAACAATTTAATCCATTTTAGAATAAGGTTGTAACGTAATAAAATGTGGGAAAATTCAAGGGGTCTGAATACATTCTGAATGAACTGTATGTGCTATAAATAGCAACATGATTATTGACGTAAAACCTGCAAAGTCAAAATAAATTGAAGATTTCTATCATTATTAAATCTGAAGTCAAAATCCCCTTTAAATGTAGTACACACCAACAACAACATATTTGACCTCATTCTACCATGTGTCCAGACACTTTCAGAGCAACCATTTGTTTGGGTTGCAAGATGTATTGTGGAAAAGCCACTCTAAACTCACACTACCCATACAGTAGTCTTCAGTCTCTGGGCTACAACCCAACACTACCCATACAGTAGTCTTCAGTCTCTGGGCTACAACCCAACACTACCCATACAGTAGTCTTCAGTCTCTGGGCTACAACCCAACACTACCCATACAGTAGTCTTCAGTCTGCAGGCTACAACCCAACACTACCCATACAGTAGTCTTCAGTCAGCAGGCTACAACCCAACACTACCCATACAGTAGTCTTCAGTCTGTGGGCTACAACCCAACACTACCCATACTGTAGTCTTCAGTCTGTGGGCTACAACCCAACACTACCCATACAGTAGTCTTCAGTCTGTGGGTTTACAACCCAACACTACCCATACAGTAGTCTTCAGTCTGTGGGTTACAACCCAACACTACCCATACAGTAGTCTTCAGTCTGTGGGTTTACAACCCAACACTACCCATACAGTAGTCTTCAGTCTGTGGGTTTACAACCCAACACTACCCATACAGTAGTCTTCAGTCTGTGGGCTACAACCCAACACTACCCATACAGTAGTCTTCAGTCTGTGGGCTACAACCCAACACTACCCATACAGTAGTCTTCAGTCTGTGGGCTACAACCCAACACTACCCATACAGTAGTCTTCAGTCTGTGGGCTACAACCCAACACTACCCATACAGTAGTCTTCAGTCTGTGGGCTACAACCCAACACTACCCATACAGTAGTCTTCAGTCTGTGGGCTACAACCCAACACTACCCATACAGTAGTCTTCAGTCTGTGGGTTTACAACCCAACACTACCCATACAGTAGTCTTCAGTCTGTGGGTTTAACAAACCCAACACTACCCATACAGTAGTCTTCAGTCTGTGGGCTACAACCCAACACTACCCATACAGTAGTCTTCAGTCTGTGGGCTACAACCCAACACTACCCATACAGTAGTCTTCAGTCTGTGGGCTACAACCCAACACTACCCATACAGTAGTCTTCAGTCTGTGGGTTTACAACCCAACACTACCCATACAGTAGTCTTCAGTCTGTGGGTTTAACAAACCCAACACTACCCATACAGTAGTCTTCAGTCTGTGGGTTTAACAATACTACCCATACAGTAGTCTTCAGTCTGTGGGCTACAACCCAACACTACCCATACAGTAGTCTTCAGTCTGTGGGCTACAACCCAATACTACCCATACAGTAGTCTTCAGTCTGTGGGCTAGGAATGCGGTTGAAGATAAAGGATAAAGAAATAGCTTGCCTTTGTTGACAGAGGAAGTATGTCATCAAATGTCAACATTCCGTTGCAAGATGGTTGCCATGACTCCCACACAAAAGTACACACACAGACTAGCAAACAAGCCTTCGGACTGACATAAGACAAAACACACGTAGCATTACTCATAGTGTGCCGTTAACAAAATACAATGAAATATACTGCCTGAAATCACAACCCTTCATATGGAATAAATCATTTAAATGTAGTATTTTCTCATTTTTGATTAATATACCGGCTGACATGAATGAATCATATCCTTTTAGCCCTTCAATCAATCAATCCTTGGTTTTCCCAAATTATTATTCTGTGTACAACCATTGTTCAAAATCAACTTGTATTTGTCACATGCTGTCACGCCTTGGTCTTAGTATTTTGTGTTTTCTTTATTTATTTGGTCAGGCCAGGGTGTGACATGGGTTATTGTGGTGTGTTTTTGTCTTGGGGTTTTGTGGGGTGACTAATTAGTCTATGGCTGCCTGAGGCGGTTCTCAATCAGAGTCAGGTGATTTTCGTTGTCTCTGATTGGGAGCCATATTTAGGCAGCCATATTCTGTGAGTGTTTTCGTGGGTGATTGTTCCTGTCTCTGTGTTAGTGTTCACCAGACAGGCTGTATTAGGTTTCGCGTTTCGTTTGTTGTTTTTGTTATTAAGTTATTTCATGTATCGTCTTTTCTTCATTAAAGAACACGAGTAACCACCACGCTGCATTTTGGTCCGATTCTCCTTCAACTGACGAACGCCGTTACACATGCCCCAAATGCAACAGGTGTAGTAGACCTCTCAGTGAAATGCTGAATACAACAGGTGTAGTAGACCTTACAGTGAAATGCTGAATACAACAGGTGTAGTAGACCTTACAGTGAAATGCTGAATACAACAGGTGTAGTAGACCTTACAGTGAAATGCTGAATACAACAGGTGTAGTAGACCTTACAGTGAAATGCTGAATACAACAGGTGTAGTAGACCTTACAGTGAAATGCTGAATACAACAGGTGTAGTAGACCTCACAGTGAAATGCTGAATACAACAGGTGTAGTAGACCTTACAGTGAAATGCTGAATACAACAGGTGTAGTAGACCTCACAGTGAAATGCTGAATACAACAGGTGTAGTAGACCTCACAGTGAAATGCTTACTTACAAGCCCTTAATTGACAATGCAGTTTTAAGAAAAAGTAAGATAAGAATAACAAATAATTAAATAGCAGCAGTAAATAACAGTAACAGGGCTACATACAGGGTGTTATGGTACAGAGTCAATGTGGAGGCTACATACAGGGGGTACCGGTACAGAGTCAATGTGGAGGCTACATACAGGGTGTTATGGTACAGAGTCAATGTGGAAATACTGGGGGTACAACAGAGTCAATGTGGAGGCTATACCTACAGTGAACCAGTTCAGAGTCAATGAAGGCTATATACAGGGGTACCTTACAGAGTCAATGTGGAGGCTATATACAGGGGGAACACAGTGAGTACAGGGTCAATGTGGAGGCTATATACAGGGGGTATCGGTAAGTCAATGTGGAGGCTATATACAGGGGGTACCAGTACAGAGTCAATGTGGAGGCTATATACAGGGGGTGAGAGTCAATGTGGAGGCTATATACAGGGTAGTACCAGTACAGAGTCAATGTGGAGGCTATAACAGGGGTATCGGTAGAGTCAATGTGGAAATGCAGGGGGTACAACAGAGTCAATGTGGAGGCTATATACAGGGGGTGACAGAGTCAATGTGGAGGCTATATACAGGGGGTATCGGTAAGAGTCAATGTGGAGGCTATATACAAGGGGTACCAGTACAGAGTCAATGTGGAGATATACAGGGTGTTAACAGAGTCAATGTGGAGGCTAATACAGGGGGTACCGGTACAGAGTCAATGTGGAGGCTATATACAGGGGGAACCAGTACAGAGTCAATGTGGAGGCTATATACAGGGGGTACCGGTACAGAGTCAATGTGGAGGCTATATACAGGGGGTACCGGTACAGAGTCAATGTGGAGGCTACATACAGGGGGTACCGGTACAGAGTCAATGTGGAGGCTATATACAGGGGGTACCGGTACAGAGTCAATGTGGAGACTACATACAGGGGGTACCAGTACAGAGTCAATGTGGAGGCTACATACAGGGGGTACCGGTACACAGTCAATGTGGAGGCTACATACAGGGGGTACCGGTACAGAGTCTATGTGGAGGCTACATACAGGGGGTACCGGTACAGAGTCAATGTGGAGGCTATATACAGGGGGTACCAGTACAGAGTCAATGTGGAGGCTACATACAGGGGGTACCGGTACAGAGTCAATGTGGAGGCTACATACAGGGGGTACCGGTACAGAGTCAATGTGGAGGTTACATACAGGGGGTACCGGTGTTGAGGTCAGTGTACATGTAGGTAGAGTTGTTACAGTGACTATGGATAGATAATAACAGACAGTAGCAGCAGCGTGGGGGGTTGATGTAAGTAGTCTGTGTAGCCATCTGATTAGCTGTTCAGGAGTCTTATGGCTTGTGGGTAGAAGCTGTTTAGAAGCCTCTTGGACCTAGACTTGGCGCTCTGGTACCGCTTGCCGTGTGGTGGCAGACAGAACAGTCTATGACCAGGGTGACTGGAGTCTTTGACCATTTTAAGGGCCTTCCTCTGACACCGCCTGGTATTGAGGTCCTGGATGGAAGGAAGCTTGGCCCCGGTGATATACTGGGGCCAAGCTCTCTGTAACTGTACTGGGGCCAAGCTCTCTGTAACTGTACTGGGGCCAAGCTCTCTGTAACTGTATCCATGGCACTTTATCCATGGTACTATATCCCTGCCACTGTATCCCTGTCACTGTATCCCTGTCACTGTATCCCTGTCACTGTATCCCTGTCACTGTATCTCTGTAACTGTATCCATGGCACTTTATCCCTGGCACTGTATCCCTGGCACTGTATCCCTGTCACTGTATCTCTGTAACTGTATCCCTGTCACTGTATCTCTGTAACTGTATCCCTGGCACTGTATCCCTGTCACTGTATCCCTGTCACTGTATCTCTGTAACTGTATCTCTGTCACTGTATCTCTGTCACTGTATCTCTGTCACTGTATCCCTGTCACTGTATCCCTGTCACTGTATCTCTGTCACTGTATCTCTGTCACTGTATCCCTGTCACTGTATCTCTGTCACTGTATCTCTGTCACTGTATCTCTGTCACTGTATCCCTGTCACTGTATCCCTGTCACTGTATCCCTGTCACTGTATCCCTGTCACTAATCACCGCCGGCCTGGGTTGATTTGATTACCTCCCTGAATTAAGTATGCACAATTGAGACCGAGAGAGATCAATATGAATCAGGTAGAAGAACTCAATTGAGTACAAAACTATTTTGCAAAGGTGGAAACTATCCAAGAGAGTTGGTTGTATAAATAAACACAAGGTCTATCCAGGCATCTCCTATCCTCTGATCCTTATCGCCAACACATAGGGAGACAAGGACTGCCCAAGAGCCTTATAGAATATTCTACCTTTATTTAACTAGGCAAGTCAGTTAAGAACAAATTCTTATTTTCAATTAACGGCCTAGGAACAGTGGGTTAACTGCCTTGTTCAGGGGGCAGAACGACAGCTCGTGGATTTGAACTTGCAACCTTTCTGTTACTAGTTACTAGTTACTAGTCCAACACTCTAACCACTAGGCTACCCTACAGGATCATTTTTTTTTACCTCTTTCTCTCTTGTTAAATTCTCACATTTTTTGAAGAATGAACACAAGTTAATTAACAGCCTAAAAAACAAGACATTGACAACATGGCATTGCTATAATATACTATCCACCAGCCTCTTCGTTGCCGTGACACGGTCATGTAGACTACATTCACATCTGCGAATGTTAATATTTCTGAGTCTTTCTTTAATAGAAAACTTGTCAGGTAACATTGGCCCATTCAGAATGCTGTGGGCCATTCAGAATGCTGTGGGCCATTCAGAATGCTGTGGGCCATTCAGAATGCTGTAGGCCATTCAGAATGCTGTAGGCCATTCAGAATGCTGTAGGCCATTCAGAATGCTGTAGGCCATTCAGAATGCTGTAGGCCATTCAGAATGCTGTAGGCCATTCAGAATGCTGTGGGCCATTCAGAATGCTGTGGGCCATTCAGAATGCTGTGGGCCATTCAGAATGCTGTAGGCCATTCAGAATGCTGTAGGCCATTCAGAATGCTGTAGGCCATTCAGAATGCTGTAGGCCATTCAGAATGCTGTGGGCCATTCAGAATGCTGTGGGCCATTCAGAATGCTGTGGGCCATTCAGAATGCTGTGGGCCATTCAGAATGCTGTGGGCCATTCAGAATGCTGTGGGCCATTCAGAATGCTGTGGGCTCTGTCCATGGTGCTGAAGAAAAAAAGGCTATCATTGAGCACCCATTGGATTCAGACTTCTTTCTGTACTGCAGGTTCTTAATGTGCAACACATCTTAGTCCACCGAGCTCTCTCTCTCTGTCATCACTGAGCTCTCTCTCTCTGTCACCACCGAGCTCTCTCTCTCTGTCATCACTGAGCTCTCTCTCTCTGTCATCACTGAGCTCTCTCTCTCTGTCATCACTGAGCTCTCTCTCTCTGTCACCACCGAGCTCTCTCTCTCTGTCACCAACGAGCTCTGTCACCACCGAGCTCTCTCTCTCTGTTACCACTGAGCTCTCTCTCTCTGTCACCACTGAGCTCTCTCTCTGTCACCACCGAGCTCTCTCTCTGTCACCACTGAGCTCTCTCTCTCTATCTGTCACCACCGAACTCTCTCTCTCTGTCACCACCGACCTCTCCCATCACTCTTGCTGTGAAATGTGAAACAAACAAAAAAACAGAACTTACAAGATTCTACCAGAAGGTGGCAGTATTCACTGACAATATTCTCTCAGAGTGACACCACTGATATGCTTGTAATGGCAATAGTGAGTGTCTTCTTGCTAACTGGGTCTTTTACCTAAAGGGCTTCATTAAAACAGATTCAAAAACAACTCCCCCTTTCCATCTGGATATGATAGATTATTTCACAGAGTCATTAGACAGCGTTCACGTTTCACAATAACGCAACGGTAGGTCGCCTAGGCCAGTCATTAGACAGCGTTCACGTTTCACAATAACGCAACGGTAGGTCGCCTAGGCCAGTCATTAGACAGCCTTCACGTTTCACAATAATGCAACGGTAGGTCGCCTAGGCCAGTTATTAGACAGTGTTCACGTTTCACAATAACGCAACGGTAGGTCGCCTAGGCCAGTCATTAGACAGCGTTCACGTTTCACAATAACGCAACGGTAGGTCGCCTAGGCCAGTCATTAGACAGCGTTCACGTTTCACAATAACGCAACGGTAGGTCGCCTAGGCCAGTTATTAGACAGTGTTCACGTTTCACAATAACGCAACGGTAGGTCGCCTAGGCCAGTCATTAGACAGCGTTCACGTTTCACAATAACAGCGTTCAACGGTAGGTCGCCTAGGCCAGTCATTAGACAGCGTTCACGTTTCACAATAACGCAACGGTAGGTCGCCTAGGCCAGTCATTAGACAGCGTTCACGTTTCACAATAACGCAACGGTAGGTCGCCTAGGCCAGTCATTAGACAGCGTTCACGTTTCACAATAACGCAACGGTAGGTGGCCTAGGCCAGTCATTAGACAGCGTTCACGTTTCAAATCAAATCAAATCAAATTTATTTATATAGCCCTTCGTACATCAGCTGATATCTCAAAGTGCTGTACAGAAACCCAGCCTAAAACCCCAAACAGCAAACAATGCAGGTGTAAAAGCACGTTTCACAATAACGCAACGGTAGGTCGCCTAGGCCAGTCATTAGACAGCGTTCGCGTTTCACAATAACGCAACGGTAGGTCGCCTAGGCCAGTCATTAGACAGCGTTCACGTTTCACAATAACGCAACGGTAGGTCGCCTAGGCCAGTTATTAGACAGCGTTCACGTTTCACAATAACGCAACGGTAGGTCGCCTAGGCCAGTCATTAGACAGCGTTCACGTTTCACAATAACGCAACGGTAGGTCGCCTAGGCCAGTCATTAGACAGCGTTCACGTTTCACAATAACTCAACGGTAGGTCGCCTAGGCCAGTCATTAGACAGCGTTCACGTTTCACAATAATGCAACGGTAGGTCGCCTAGGCCAGTCATTAGACAGCGTTCACGTTTCACAATAACGCAACGGTAGGTCGCCTAGGCCAGTCATTAGACAGCGTTCACGTTTCACAATAACGCAACGGTAGGTCGCCTAGGCCAGTCATTAGACAGCGTTCACGTTTCACAATAACGCAACGGTAGGTCTCCTAGGCCAGTCATTAGACAGCGTTCACGTTTCACAATAACGCAACGGTAGGTCGCCTAGGCCAGTTATTAGACAGTGTTCACGTTTCACAATAACGCAACGGTAGGTCGCCTAGGCCAGTCATTAGACAGTGTTCACGTTTCACAATAACGCAACGGTAGGTCGCCTAGGCCAGTCATTAGACAGCGTTCACGTTTCACAATAACGCAACGGTAGGTCGCCTAGGCCAGTTATTAGACAGCGTTCACGTTTCACAATAACGCAACGGTAGGTCGCCTAGGCCAGTCATTAGACAGCGTTCACGTTTCAAATCAAATCAAATCAAATTTATTTATATAGCCCTTCGTACATCAGCTGATATCTCAAAGTGCTGTACAGAAACCCAGCCTAAAACCCCAAACAGCAAACAATGCAGGTGTAAAAGCACGTTTCACAATAACGCAACGGTAGGTCGCCTAGGCCAGTCATTAGACAGCGTTCACGTTTCACAATAACGCAACGGTAGGTCGCCTAGGCCAGTCATTAGACAGCGTTCACGTTTCACAATAACGCAACGGTAGGTCGCCTAGGCCAGTTATTAGACAGCGTTCACGTTTCACAATAACGCAACGGTAGGTCGCCTAGGCCAGTCATTAGACAGCGTCACGTTTCACAATAACTCAACGGCCAGTCATTAGACAGCGTTCACGTTTCACAATAACTCAACGGTAGGTCGCCTAGGCCAGTCATTAGACAGCGTTCACGTTTCACAATAACGCAACGGTAGGTCGCCTAGGCCAGTCATTAGACAGCGTTCACGTTTCACAATAACGCAACGGTAGGTCGCCTAGGCCAGTCATTAGACAGCGTTCACGTTTCACAATAACGCAACGGTAGGTCGCCTAGGCCAGTCATTAGACAGCCTTCACGTTTCACAATAACGCAACGGTAGGTCGCCTAGGCCAGTCATTAGACAGCCTTCACGTTTCACAATAACGCAACGGTAGGTCGCCTAGGCCAGTCATTAGACAGCGTTCACGTTTCACAATAACGCAACGGTAGGTCGCCTAGGCCATTAGACAGCGTTCACGTTTCACAATAACGCAACAGCGTTCACAGCGTTTCACAATAACGCAACGGTAGGTCGCCTAGGCCAGTCATTAGACAGTCACGTTTCACAATAACGCTCAGTCATTAGACAGCGTTCACGTTTCACAATAACGCAACGGTAGGTCACCTAGGCCAGTCATTAGACAGCGTTCACGTTTCACAATAACGCAACGGTAGGTCTCCTAGGCCAGTCATTAGACAGCGTTCACGTTTCACAATAACGCAACGGTAGGTCGCCTAGGCCAGTCATTAGACAGCGTTCACGTTTCACAATAACGCAACGGTAGGTCTCCTAGGCCAGTTATTAGAGGGGGAAAAAGGCAATAGTAATGATCATGTTCAGACAATATATATTATCAGGATATAGAAACGGACATATTTAATAATGCATAAAAAATTAAGCTTGTTACAGTGTGAAGCTTGTTGCAGTGTGAAGCTTGTTGCAGTGTGAAGCTTGTTACAGTGCTAAGCTTGTTACAGTGCTAAGCTTGTAACAGTGCTAAGCTTGTAGCAGTGTTAAGCTTGTAGCAGTGTTAAGCTTGTTACAGTGCTAAACTTGTTACAGTGCTAAGCTTGTTACAGTGTGAAGCTTGTTACAGTGCTAAGCTTGTTACAGTGTGAAGCTTGTTGCAGTGCTAAGCTTGTCACAGTGTTAAGCGTGTTGCAGTGTTAAGCTTGTCACAGTGTTAAGCTTGTTACAGTGCTAAGCTTGTTACAGTGCTAAGCTTGTTACAGTGCTAAGCTTGTAGCAGTGTTAAGCTTGTAGCAGTGTTAAGCTTGTAGCAGTGTTAAGCTTGTTACAGTGCTAAACTTGTTACAGTGCTAAGCTTGTTACAGTGTGAAGCTTGTTACAGTGCTAAGCTTGTTACAGTGCTAAGCTTGTTACAGTGCTAAGCTTGTTACAGTGCTATGCTTGTAACAGTGCTAAGCTTGTAGCAGTGTTAAGCTTGTAGCAGTGTTAAGCTTGTTACAGTGCTAAACTTGTTACAGTGCTAAGCTTGTTACAGTGTGAAGCTTGTTACAGTGCTAAGCTTGTTACAGTGTGAAGCTTGTTGCAGTGCTAAGCTTGTCACAGTGTTAAGCGTGTTGCAGTGTTAAGCTTGTCACAGTGTTAAGCTTGTTACAGTGCTAAGCTTGTTACAGTGCTAAGCTTGTTACAGTGCTAAGCTTGTAGCAGTGTTAAGCTTGTAGCAGTGTTAAGCTTGTAGCAGTGTTAAGCTTGTTACAGTGCTAAGCTTGTTACAGTGCTAAGCTTGTTACAGTGTGAAGCTTGTTACAGTGCTAAGCTTGTTACAGTGCTAAGCTTGTTACAGTGCTAAGCTTGTAGCAGTGTTAAGCTTGTTACAGTGCTAAGCTTGTTACAGTGATTGTTGTCTTTAATTGTTGTGTTCAAGCTACATCTTTTTGTAAATATTTGTGCACATAACACGCCAACAGTAGCGGTGTGTGTGTGCGTGCATGCTTGTTCGGGCAAGTAAAAAACATGTAGAGAAATGCCAATTCCATCCTCCTCTCTTTCATGTTGAGGAAACAGTCTATCCCTCTGTCATACAGTACACGCTTGTATTTGTTGTTGTCCTAGGCTACTTGGCTAAAATGCTTGATCGCTAGCCTAACTTCCATTTATGGGCAACGTTAGCTAGTTAACATTAGCCTTTTACATCTAGTTACATATTGAACTTCCATCCTCTCAGGCCAGGATCACAACAATGTATGAATTAATGGTTGGATCAGAATCTCCGTTATAATCATTGGCCAGTGTGGAGAATTAAGTAAAACCCAAGTCCAAATCCCTATCTCCAACCATGGCTAATTCAGGAAAGGGACAGTTTTAGCTAGCTCAATGCTGATTGGCAAATATTTTATACTTTTTTTTACCAAGGGAGGCCAGATGCTTGCTGGCTTTCCTTGCCTTCAATGCTACGGGCGGCAACAATGTCATTCTCTTTAGGACCAGACAGCATCAGATAGATGTCCTACACATATTGAGACAGAGGGGGGCGCTGTTTCGCTCCCTCAGATGCTTTTCTCCGGTAGAGATACATTCAGCCTCTTGTGAATTGAAATAAAATGATCAAACACAGACAGTTAGAAAGATAAATAATTTTATGTATTTACATTTTGTTCTTGGGCAATTCTTTTTAACACAACTGCCTCACGAGTGTCAAGGCTTTCAATTCCTTGTTACTAATAAAATTAAAATAAAACTAAGGCTATTCACACTGTGGATGCAAACCTTCGTCTTTGTGATTCATCTTGAATACTAGAAATGGGAGCGTAGCCTATTTGTTACTGCTATTCTAACTGTCGCATCAAACAAATCTCAATTTACATTTCATGGCTGTAAATGATGTCACAATAGGCTACTGTTGCCTAGGTTTCATTCAGATTACTGATTTAAAAAATAAAAAACATCAACAAGGCTTCCCGATATAACCACAACACCAAGGCCAACACCTTTGTGTGATGATGAAATTATCTCTCATAATTTATCTCCCCCTTCCCCCCCCGAGCAATTGCTAACCCAGGACGCACCAAAGCTGCCTACACATCTACGTGTAAGAGGAGAAATCACCTCTGACAATGAAAGTCCACACTCCAGTGATTCAATCAATGTTTCTTTCCACGGAGGACAGGTTACAGTAGGATCAAAAACGTCATTATATTATTCAGGGAGAAGGGTTTACCGTTTCCAGAGGAGAGGAAAATTAGGCGTTAACTTAGGGGTTTTCTTTATAAGGTTCAATCAATAGCCTATGATCGATAAGGTAGTGTTCCCCCTCTCTTTTATCGGAGGGATAACGGCCCTTCTTACTCATGGTTAGAAACACCATCCTAATACTGAGTTGCACCCCCCCCACCCCTCCCTTTGCCCTCAGAACAGCCTCAATTCGTCAGGGCATGGGATTCTATATTTATTTAATTTATTTTTATTTAACCTTTAAGAACAAATTCATATTTACAATGACCTCGACAAGGTGTTGAAAGCGTTCCACATGGATGCTGGCCCATGTTGACTCCAATTCTTCCCACAGTTGTGGTCAAGTTGGCTGGATGTCTTTTGGGTGGTGGCCCCTGCTTGATACACACGGGAAACTGTTGAGGTTTTAAAATCCTTCTTTAACCTTTTAGTCTCCTCTCTTTCACCTACATGGATTGAAGTGGTTTTAACATGTGACATCAATTAAGGGATCATAGCTTTAACCTGGATTCACCTGGTCTGTCTATGACATGGACAGAGCAGGTGTTGCTAAGGTTTCGTACACCCAGTGTATATCAGGATGTGATGCATTTCTACTGGCACACTGCCAAGCGCATAGCGAGATCCACCGGTTGAAGTTGGAACGGCATTATCAGTCAGGATTAGGCGGCTGCCGACAGTGGCAGAATGACAGGGCGACATTTTCTGAGCTAAACTGAACCAAGACACACCTCCAAAAAACACATATAACCTATTAACTATAAACATAATTCTGCCCCAAAATAAGAATTTATCTCAACCATATGGGCTTTTTAGGTGAGCACTAATGCCACCCTGTGGTAAGCAGTGCCCACTTTGGCAAAGGGACCCAAAATACGTATCTTTGTCCATTCCCAGCATGCCTCTGTGCTGTTGGAGGGATCCATCGCTGCTGCGCTCCACTAACAGTCCGTCAAAATAATATCATCTAACATCAATCATGTAGCAGATACAGGATGTGGTAGAAAGACTGTGGCCTTTTCTGGAGCCTTCAGGCTGGAGATAAAATGGATGACAATGGAATGAGACGGACACATCGTGCATTTTACATAATGCAGGTTTCTCCAATCAAATAGCCTAACCTGGATGGTGGCCAATCAAATAGCCTAACCTGAATGGTGGCCAATCAAATAGCCTAACCTGAATGGTGGCCAATCAAATAGCCTAACCTGAATGGTGGCCAATCAAATAGCCTAACCTGAATGGTGGCCAATCAAATAGCCTAACCTGGATGGTGGCCAATCAAATAGCCTAACCTGAATGGTGGCCAATCAAATAGCCTAACCTGAATGGTGGCCAATCAAATAGCCTAACCTGAACGGTGGCCAATCAAATAGCCTAACCTGAATGGTGGCCAATCAAATAGCCTAACCTGGATGGTGGCCAATCAAATAGCCTAACCTGGATGGTGGCCAATCAAATAGCCTAACCTGAATGGTGGCCAATCAAATAGCCTAACCTGTATGGTGGCCAATCAAATAGCCTAACCTGGATGGTGGCCAATCAAATAGCCTAACCTGAATGGTGGCCAATCAAATAGCCTAACCTGTATGGTGGCCAATCAAATAGCCTAACTAAACAACATATCCTAACAACAGTTCAAAGTAAAATGGACAATATGGAATCAGTCTAATATGGAATGGGACAATCAGTCTACTAGTGGTTTTAATATGGAATGGGACAATCAGTCTACTAGTGGTTTTAATATGGAATCAGTCTACTAGTGGTTTTAATATGGAATCAGTCTACTAGTGGTTTAATATGGAATGGGACAATCAGTCTACTAGTGGTTTAATATGGAATGGGACAATCAGTCTACTAGTGGTTTAATATGGAATGGGATAATCAGTCTACTAGTGGTTTAATATGGAATGGGATAATCAGTCTACTAGTGGTTTAATATGGAATGGGACAATCAGTCTACTAGTGGTTTTAATATGGAATGGGACAATCAGTCTACTAGTGGTTTTAATATGGAATCAGTCTACTAGTGGTTTTAATATGGAATGGGACAATCAGTCTAATAGTGGTTTTAATATGAAATGGGACTGTCAGGACCCGGTTACGAACCCAGGTCTCTGGAGTGAGAAACAGTCACTAAACCAACTGAGCCACGAATAGTCAGCAGAACCCAGAAGATGAGGCAGACACAGCAGTACTTGAGACGGTGTATTTAATGAAGTAAAAAGTGAAGTTTTTCAGGAAAACATGTAACTCCACAACCTCAAATTTTTATGGAATGGTCTGCCTACCCATGTGAGAGACACAGACTTGGTCTCAACCTTTTAGTCTTTACTGAAGACTCATCTCTTCAGTGGGTCATATGATTGAGTGTAGTCTGGCCCAGGAGTGTGAAGGTGAATGGAAAGGCTCTGAAGCAACGAACCACCCTTGCTGTCTCTGCCTGGCCGGTTCCCCTCTCTCCACTGGGATTCTCTGCCGCTAACCCTATTACAGGGGCTGAGTCACTGGCTTATTGGTGCACTTTTATGCCGTCCCTAGGAGGGGTGCGTCACTTGAGTGGGTTGAGTCACTGACGTGATCTTCCTGTCTGGGTTGGCGCCCCCCCCCCCCTTGGGTTGTGCCGTGGCGGAGATCTTTGTGGGCTATACTCGGCCTTGTCTCAGGATGGTAAGTTGGTGGTTGAAGATATCCCTCTAGGCGGTGTGGGGGCTGTGCTTTGGCAAAGTGGGTGGGGTTATATACTTCCTGTTTGGCCCTGTCCAGGGGTATCATCGGATGGGGCCACAGTGTCTCCTGACCCCTCCTGTCTCAGCCTCCAGTTTTTATGCTGCAGTAGTTTGTGTCAGGGGGCTAGGGTCAGTTTGTTATATCTGGAGTACTTCTCCTGTCTTATCCGGTGTCCTGTGTGAATTTAAGTATGCTCTCTCTAATTCTCACTTTCTTTATTTCTCTCTCTCGGAGGACCTGAGCCCTAGGACCATGCCTCAGGACTACCTGGCATGATGACTCCTTGCTGTCCCCAGTCCACCTGGCCGTGCTGCTGCTCCAGTTTCAACTGTTCTGCCTGCGGCTATGGAATCCTGACCTGTTCACCGGACGTGCTACCCGTCCCAGGCCTGTTGTTTTCAACTCTCTAGAGACAGCAGGAGTGGTAGAGATACTCTTAATGATTGGCTATGAAAAGCCAACTGACATTTACTCCTGAGGTGCTGACTTGCTGCACCCTCGACAACTACTGTGATTATTATTATTTGACCATGCTGGTCATTTATGAACATTTGAACATCTTGGCCATGTTCTGTTATAATCTCCACCCGGCACAGCCAGAAGAGGACTGGCCACCCCTCATAGCCTGGTTCCTCTCTAGGTTTCTTCCTAGGTTTTGGCTTTTCTAGGGAGTTTTTCCTAGCCACCGTGCTTCTACACCTGCATTGCTTGCTGTTTGAGGTTTTAGGCTGGGTTTCTGTACAGCACTTTGAGATATCAGCTGATGTACGAAGGGCTATATAAATTGATTTGAATTGACATGCTATCCTTTCATAAGGTCTATCTTACTACCAAGCTACAAGAGAGAGAATCCCTCTATTGCTCTCAGACCATCAACAAGACACTGTATTTTCAGAATTACTCCCAAATTAACAAAATGCTTAGATTCAACATGGACCATTAAAACTATATACAGTAAGATGAACAGAACAATAAAAACATGTTATCGGTACAGCGAGTCAGAGTTACTTCACATTACATTCCAGTTAAGATTCAGCAATGTAAAGTCAGCAAAGAGGCCTGAGATCAGCTGTATGGTTTCTTCCCAAGTGGCACCCTTTTACCTAGGTCTTATACGGTGCACTAATTTTGACCTAAGCCCTATTGGCCATGGTCAAAATAAGCGTACTAAATAGGGAATAGGGTGCCATTAGAGGACGCAATCAATAAGTTCATAAAGGAGAGGATGGCTAGAGTAGTGACATGGAGGATGGAGGGTGTCCTGGAGATAGATCAATATTCTACCACGAAACATAAGCAGTAATGATGTCTGCTCTTGTTCACAGACACACGGACACACAGAGAGACACAAAACCGACCAGGCGTAGTTACACAACACAGCAGGGTCATCAGCTTTTATACAAGCATCAGGAAAGCTTTAAGAAGACAATACATAGCCTATCTAAAAAAAAACTTCTGGCTAGCATTCACTGTTTTTCTCTCTGATTTCAAAGCATCACTTTATATTCCTTAAAAGGCTGTTTCTGTAAATTCCAGAGGAGGAATAAAATATGTCTCTAAAAGCCACTGGCTTGCCACGCCTCTGACTTCAAAACATCTGTATACTGTATATCGCTTAAAGGCTGTTTACTGTATTGTAAATTCCAGAAATATATTTGAGTGAAAGAATAGTCAACAAGCATAGCACTTTATAAAAATGACTGATGATTGGCTGAGGAGAAATCGATGATCAAATGACTGTGGGGGCTGTCTTGTTAGACTTCAGTGCAGCTTTTGACATTATCGATCATAGTCTGTTTCTGGAAAAACATACGTGTTATGGCTTTACATCCCCCTGCTATAATGTGGATAAAGAGTTACTTGTCTAACAGAACACAGAGGGTGTTCTTTAATGGAAGCCTATCAAATATAACCCAGTTAGAATCAGGAATTCCCCAGGGCAGCTGTTTAGGCCCCTGGCT
Source organism: Oncorhynchus gorbuscha (assembly GCF_021184085.1). Taxonomy (NCBI): domain Eukaryota; kingdom Metazoa; phylum Chordata; class Actinopteri; order Salmoniformes; family Salmonidae; genus Oncorhynchus; species Oncorhynchus gorbuscha. The sequence continues at coordinate 81,758,240 of NC_060183.1, read as the reverse complement.
TTTTCAATTTTTACTAACGACATGCCACTGATTTTGAGTAAAGTCAGAGTGTCTATGTATGCGGATGACTCAACACTATTACACGTCAGCTACTACAGCGACTGAAATGACTGCTACACTTAACAAAGAGCTGCGGTTAGTTTCAGAGTTGGTGGCAAGGAATAAGTTAGCCCTACATATTTCTAAAACTAAAAGCATTGTATATGGAACAAAACATTCACTAAACCCTAAACCTCAACTAAATTATGTGGAAATTGAGCAAGTTGAGATGACTAAACAGCTTGGAGTAACACGAGATTGTAAACTGTCATGGTCAAAACATATTGATGCAGTAGTAGCTAAGATGGGGAGAAGACTGTCCCTAATAAACGCTGCTCTGCCTTCTTAACAACACTATCAACAAGGCAGCTCCTACAGGCCCTAGTTTTGTCGCACCTTGACTACTGTCCAGTCGTGTGGTCAGGTGCCACAAAAAAGGACTTTGAAGAATTGCAATTGGCTCAGAACAGGGCAGCACAGCTGGCCCTTGGATGTACACAGAGAGCTAAAATTAATAATATTCATGTCAACCTCTCCTGGCTGAAAGTGGAGGAGAGATTGACTTCATCACTTCATCACTACTTTTATTTATGAGAGGTATTGACAAGTTGAATGCACTGAGCTGTCTGTTTGAACTACTGGCACACAGCTCAGACACCCATGCATACCCCACAAGACATGCCACAAGAGGTCTCTTCACAGGCCCCAAGTCCAGAACAGACTATAGGAGGCACACAGTACTACATAGAGCCGTGACAACATGGAACTCTATTCCACAGTACTACATAGAGCCATGACTACATGGAACTCTATTCCACAGTACTACATAGAGCCATGACTACATGGAACTCTATTCCACAGTACTACATAGAGCCATGACAACATTGAACTCTATTCCACAGTACTACATAGAGCCGTGACAACATGGAACTCTATTCCACAGTACTACATAGAGCCGTGACTACATGGAACTCTATTCCACAGTACTACATAGAGCCATGACTACATGGAACTCTATTCCACAGTACTACATAGAGCCATGACTACATGGAACTCTATTCCACAGTACTACATAGAGCCATGACAACATGGAACTCTATTCCACAGTACTACATAGAGCCATGACAACATGGAACTCTATTCCACAGTACTACATAGAGCCATGACTACATGGAACTCTATTCCACAGTACTACATAGAGCCATGACTACATGGAACTCTATTCCACAGTACTACATAGAGCCATGACAACATGGAACTCTATTCCACAGTACTACATAGAGCCATGACTACATGGAACTCTATTCCACAGTACTACATAGAGCCATGACAACATGGAACTCTATTCCACAGTACTACATAGAGCCATGACTACATGGAACTCTATTCCACATCAAGTAACTGATGCAGCAGTAAAAATTTGATTTGAAAAAGCAGATTAAAAAACACCTCATGGAACAGCGGGGACTGTGAAGCAACACAAACATTGGCAAAGACACACGCACACACACACACACACACACACACACACACACACACACACACACACACACACACACACACACACACACACACACACACACACACACACACACACACACACACACACACACACACACACACACACACACACACACACACACACACACACACACACACACACACACACACACACACACATACTATAGCATACGCACTATACATACACATGGATTTAGTACTGTAGATATGTGGCAGTGATGGAGTAGGTGCCCGAGGGCACACAGTGTGTTGTAGAACCTGTGAATGTATTGTAATGTTTTAAAATTGTATAAAATTCATTAATTTTGCTGGACCTCATGAAGAGTAGCTGCTGCTTTGGCAACAGCTAATGGGGATCCATAATAAATACAAATATATGTAGTTTTACACATTCCTTCAGAGAAATAGTTCTACATTGCTGTACTCTGTACTGAATGCCAATAACACAGTCAGTGCATAATGTTGCTGCTCTTAGCTCTCCAGCCTAGGTAGCTAGCAGATGTCTTTAATGTACTGTAGCTCTTAGCTCTCCAGCCTAGCTAGCTACCAGATGTCCTTAATGTACTGTAGCTCTTAGCTCTCCAGCCTAGCTAGCTAGCTAGCAGATGTCCTTAATGTACTGTAGCTTTTAGCTCTTAGATGAGATTGACTGACCAACACTTCCTGCTAACAACAGACAGGAAGACACTGCCTGCTAATAACAGACAGGCAGACACTTCCTGCTAACAGACAGGCAGACACTTCCTGCTAACAACAGACAGGCAGACACTTCCTGCTAACAACAGACAGGCAGACACTTCCTGCTAACAATAGACAGGCAGACAGTCCCTGCTAACAGACAGGCAGACACTTCCTGCTAACAACAGACAGGCAGACACTGCCTGTTAACAACAGACAGGCAGACACTTCCTGCTAACAGTCAGGCAGACACTTCCTGCTAACAACAGTTAGGCAGAAACTTCCTGCTGACAACAGACAGGCAGACACTTCCTGCTAACAAAAGATAGGCAGACACTTCCTGTTAACAACAGACAGGCAGACAGTTCCTGCAAAAAGACAGGCAGACACTTCCTGCAAACAGACAGGCAGACACTTCCTGCTAACAACAGACAGACAGACACTTCCTGCTAACAACAGACAGGCAGACAGTTCCTGCTAACAACAGACAGGCAGACACTTCCTGCTAACAGACAGGCAGACACTTCCTGCTAACAACAGACAGGCAGACACTTCCTGCTAACAGACAGGCAGACACTTCCTGCTAACAACAGACAGGCAGACACTTCCTGCTAACAACAGACAGGCAGACACTTCCTGCTAACAACAGACAGGCAGACACTTCCTGCTAACAACAGACAGGCAGACACTTCCTGCTAACAGTCAGGCAGACACTTCCTGCTATCAACAGACAAGCAGACACTTCCTGCAAACAACAGGCAGACACTTCCTGCTAACAACAGACAGGCAGACACTTCCTGCTAACAACAGACAGGCAGACACTTCCTGCTAACAGACAGGCAGACAGGCAGACACTTCCTGCTAACAAGGCAGACACTTCCTGCTAGTTAGGCAGAAACTTCCTGCTGCAGACAGTCCTGCTAACAAAAGATAGGCAGACACTTCCTGTTAACAGACAGGCAGACAGTTCCTTTCCTGCAAACAGACAGGCAGACACTTCCTGCTAACAACAGACAGACAGACACTTCCTGCAACAACAGACAGGCAGACAGTTCCTGCCAACAGACAGGCAGACACTTCCTGCTAACAGACAGGCAGACACTTCCTGCTAACAACAGACAGGCAGACACTTCCTGCTAACAGACAGGCAGACACTTCCTGCTAACAACAGACAGGCAGACACTTCCTGCTAACAACAGACAGGCAGACAACTTCCTGCTGACAGGCAGACAGACAGGCAGACACTTCCTGCTAACAAAAGAGACACTAAACAGACAGCAGACACTTCCTGCTAACAACAGACAGGTAACAACAGACAGGCAGACAGTTCCTGCAAAACAGACAGGCAGACACTTCCTGCTAAACAGACAGGCAGACACTTCCTGCTAACAACAGACAGGCAGACAGTTCCTACTCAGTTTTTACATTTGCATTGAGAGTCTAACTGACATCATTTCACTGCATTCAACCATATCAAAGACTGAGGATGGATAGTGAGGTTGTTTACCTCACACGCAAGCACGCAGGCACACACACACACACACACACACACACACACACACACACACACACACACACACACACACACACACACACACACACACACACACACACACACACACACACACACACACACACACACACACACACACACACACACACACACACACACACACAGTGTCTCCCTCTTTCTCTAATCAACAGGATGATGGTTGGAGCCCGGCAGCCTATCAAGGAATCACAGTGTCCACACAGCCAACAGTCCAAAGGTTCGTAACCAGACTTATTTATTAGCTCTGTGAAACAACCAATCACAGCTCCCTCTCATTGACTTTTAGTGATGTCACTGTACTGATAAGGAAATAGTCTCAGAGGGATTTGGGGGAATAAAATCCTGTTCCATGTATCTACCGTCAGGGTTTTTGCACACACACACACACACACACACACACACACACACACACACACACACACACACACACACACACACACACACACACACACACACACACACACACACACACACACACACACACACACACACACACCAAACACGCATACACATCACATACATACACACACACACACCAAACACGCACACACGCACGCACGCACACACATCACACACACACACACACCAAACACGCACACACGCACGCACACACATCACATACACACACACACCAAACACGCACACACGCACGCACACACATCACATACACACACACACCAAACACGCATACACATCACATACACTACACACACACACCAAACACGCACACACGCACGCACACATGTACGCAAGCACACACACACATCACATACACACACACACCAAACACGCACACACATCACATACACACACACACACGCGCACACACAGACAGGTACGCAAGCACGCACACACATCACATACACACACACACCAAACACGCAGACACGCACGCACACACATCACATACACACACACACCAAACACGCATACACATCACATACACTACACACACACACCAAACACGCACACACGCACGCACACACGTACGCAAGCACACACACACATCACATACACACACCAAACACGCACACACATCACATACACACACACACACGCGCACACACAGACAGGTACGCAAGCACGCACACACATCACATACACACACACACCAAACACGCAGACACGCACGCACACACATCACATACACACACACACACCAAACACGCACACACATCAGGATGAACTCAGACCCAAAAGATGTTTTGTGCTTTTCTATGACAAATACTCCTCATAATACTAATTATAATACTAATTATAACACTCCTTATAACACCCCTTATAACACTCCTCATAATACTAATTATAACACTCCTTATAACACCCCTTATAACACTCCTCATAATACTAATTATAACACCCCTTATAACACCCCTTATAACACCCCTTATAACACTCCTCATAATACTAATTATAACACTCCTTATAACACTCCTCATAATACTAATTATAACACCCCTTATAATACTGCTTATAACACTCCTCATAATACTAATTATAACACTCCTTATAACACCCCTTATAACACCCCTTATAATACTGCTTATAACACTCCTCATAATACTAATTATAACACTCCTTATAACACCCCTTATAACACTCCTTATAACACTCCTTATAACACCCCTTATAACACTCCTTATAACACCCCTTATAACACCCCTTATAACACCCCTTATAACACTCCTTATAACACCCCTTATAACACTCCTTATAACACCCCTTATAACACCCCTTATAACACCCCTTATAATACTCCTCATAATACTAATTATAACACACCTTATAACACCCCTTATAACACCCCTTATAATACTCCTTATAACACTCCTTATAATACTCCTTATAACACTTCCCACAATACTCCGTATAACACCCCTTATAACACTCCTTATAACACTCCTCATAGTACTAATTATAACACTCCTTATAACACCCCTTATAACACCCCTTATAACACTTCCCACAATACTCCTTATAACACCCCTTATAACACTTCCCACAATACTCCTTATAACACCCCTTATAATATTACTTATTATAATCCTTAAAATAATGCTCCTAATACTCCTTATAACACCCCTTATAACACTTCCCACAATACTCCTTATAACATTCCTTATAATATTACTTATTATAATCCTTAAAATAATGCTCCTAATACTCCTTATAATACTATGTATATTACTCCTTATAATACTCTGTATAATACTACTTATATTATTACTTATAATGCTAATTATAGTACTCCATGTAATACCAATTATAATACTCCTTATAATACTATGTATATTACTCCTTACAATACTCCTTATAATACAGAAATAACTGATACTTCTGACACATTTAAAACCTGTATCGACCACCTATAAGTGTCCAGCATTTTGGTTGCTTCAAAGTCGAATACGACCGACAAATATATCCTAATATAAAAAAATCACAAAGCCAGTAAGATTCTGAAAAGCATCATTTAGTTGATGACTACATAATTCACATATCCAAGCATGGTTTTTGTTCAGTGCTTTTGTCTATAGACAGACAGGGGTTGCATGTGACCAAGAGTGAGTGAGTCAGTGTACTTTTTGGTTTTAGAAGAGAGCAGGGGTGGGGTGGGGGGGAGGATCAACTTTGCCCTTTTTACACAAGCTGTGTGTTGACAGCAGGAAGATGACAAGGCGATACAGAGGGTCACTGTTGGACTGTGTGGCCAGTCAGACCAGGCTAGCAGATTATCTAATAGGTACTGCTTTAACTGGAGAGGAGAAATACTGCTACTCAGCCTTCTGTTATCTTAGACTCGGGTTGGAAAACACACTGTGATAGAGAGAACACATGTTGCTCAGTAAAAACTAATCTTTATATTGTAGTTTATCAAATTGGCTAATGTCAAAAGCAACGCGAACTCATCAACTCATTGGATAATTTAGCATATTTAGCATATATATAATTGAATGATTTAGCATATATAATTTGTCAAAGAACCCATGCAAACGTTACCTACTGAAAAAAAAAACATCTTTACTTTTCTAAACAACCCTCTCATCATTTGTTTATCTGATAAATGTCTGGGTTAATAATGGTTGTGTTTTCATCATAAGTAGGTCTAGTTTACCTTAAAATGGCCTTAAATCACAGATTAAAGATTATTATCCACAATTGGATCTTTCCAATACAACATAACATTTATTTAAATACTGGATATATTCTTTATAAAATGAATCCAATAATCCTATTCAATCAATTCAAGTGGGATTTCATACTAAACACACATCTACTAACTACACATAATACTAGGTATATAATACTAGGTATATAATACTAGGTATATAATACTAGGTATATAATACTAGGTATATAATACTCGGTATATAATACTAGGTATATAATAATAGGTATATAATACTAGGTATATAATAATAGGTATATAATACTAGGTATATAATACTAGGTATATAATACTCGGTATATAATACTAGGTATATAATACTAGGTATATAATACTAGGTATATAATAATAGGTAAGTCGCTCTGGATAAGAGCGTCTGCTAAATGACTTAAATGTAAATGTAAATGTATATAATACTAGGTATATAATAATAGGTATATAATACTAGGTATATAATACTAGGTATATAATACTAGGTATATAATACTAGGTATATAATACTAGGTATATAATACTAGGTATATAATAATAGGTATATAATACTAGGTATATAATACTAGGTATATAATACTAGGTATATAATACTAGGTACATAATACTAGGTATATAATACTAGGTATATAATACTAGGTATATAATACTAGGTATATAATACTAGGTATATGTGTATCTGTTGAGCATTACTACATATTTACTTTATTGATTTTTTGACATACCATAGTTTTGAGTCCCTGTGCACAATGTTGTCAGTGTCTGACAATGCATCCCATTTGACCCAATCATGGCGTGCTCTCTACTGGTACCTGTAAGGGACACAGGGAAAAGGCTTGGTGTGGTGATCTGTTCTCTGGCCGCTGTTTGTTTAGCCGACTACAACATTAGGAATAAATACACACTAATTTATTATTACTCTGCATTTGTAATGTCATTATTAAGGATTTCCCGCTTCAGTGTACATGAGATAGAAACGACACACACACACACATATATATATATATAGTGTACTTCACTCTTCAATGTAGATTTTAAAATATCAAAAATCATTAAAACAGGAGAACATGTTGAATATTAATTGACTTATAATGTCCCCATTTCTGGATGAGAGCACCTTATACGAATATATGCAAACATCGAGCCTAACTAACAGGCCCGAGTTGGACCCCCCCCCACACACACACACACACACTGTCATCACAATTCACATTTGAAACATGTTATTTTAGGCTGCAATAATACTCTTTACACACACGTTTAAATTCAGTCTTTCTCAAAGTGCACTGTCAATCCAACAGGACATTCTTCGGTCTGAGGATAGGTTGATGTGGGTGTTTAGGAGAGGAGACGCTGCAGAGATAGCCCCAGTGATGGGAAGAGGGTATCACCCCGCCTGATTCGTCAGCATTACTGGAACGGCTTCGGATCAGGTTCTGTAGATCAATGCGATCTGGGTCCACACGTTTATGTTATTGTTGTCAGCATTAATGCCCTTTTAATCTTGTGGGGATTATCGCCATTGATCCACTGCCTAACAGATTTCTTTGAAAAAGTGACATAACCGCATGTCTTAACTGAAAGACAGGAGTGACAGTAAACAAGAATGTGTGTTGTCTTAATTCTGAGCTTGGTCTTGTGTTTCTGTTCGTTAATCATGTTTCCATTTGTTTTCTGTGTCCATATATATATTATATATATATATATATATACATATATATATAACATTAACAGAATTTTACTTCAGTAAATATGTAACTATGTCATTTAATGTTACATGTGATTTTGAATAACTATTTTTAGTTTGTGTCTAATTTCACAATGATGCCAGAGGAATATTGGGAAACATTATGAAACGTGGCCTACTGGCGCTTTTGATGTTTTCACGACATTTGGTAAGATATTAACCTACTGATCATGTTTCTATTGTAAGAATTGTTCTAGGGTTATGACATAGCTAATGTTCACTAAATCTCAATAAATCTGAAATGTTATTTAAACACCCAAATAAAAGCCTTATAGCCGAGAGTATACACAAATATAAACAAGGAAATGTTCGATAGTCTAGTGGTGCATTATTATAAAACGTTAGTTTTCTTATGTCTCTATAGGCCTATTAATTTGTTTATTGTGTCTATATATATCCACTCGTTCCTTCATTCTTAAGGAGGCTATAAGGTCCACATGGTCGATCTCAACCGTCCATAATTCAATCGTGACGACTATCCCGTGTGATTATTTATTTGGTCAAGTTAGTTCAGCTGGACTTGTGAGTTGCATGTCAATGATGTAGGCTAGGCTAACTGTAACAGGGAATGTTGTCGGGTCCGTGGCAGGCACCTCAAGGTGTCAGGCAGGACCAGGACAGCCTGATTGCATGCGGCAATGTGAGTGCGCGCGGAATAAGCTTGAGTCAAGTGTCACGTTTGATTTGACCAGACTAATAAATTGGCGAAGGGTCCATTTTCCCTGTGCTGAGACCCGGCAGTGAAAAGGACACCTGGAGATGTTCTATTTCCTCCAGTAGAAACTGTTGTATCAAATAATTAGTATACGACCAACAGCTACTGTAATGGTTGTTAATGGTTACATCCCTATTAATACGCCTGTAAGCATACTATATACATTTATTTTATATAAGGTGATTCAATGGACAGTAAAAACATGCCGCATTTCCAATTGTATTACATCCACATCTTAAACATAATTCTATGCTTCAGCATTTTAAATCAGTGATATTTATTTACGTCATTACACCTGCAGCACAACGAACACTGAACAAAAGCCTGGGCGCCCAGTCTCCACATTTTGCCTAGCTGGTTAACCCCGCGACAAGCTGACGTTTTTTTGTGCTCAAGCTGTTGGTCACGCAGAGATTTCTATCAATAATTCATTGAGCCCCGTGCGCTGCAGCTTCTGTTCTTGTATTCAATTCCCTGGCTGCTGCCTCGCGAGCCGATCACATAATACCTTCCCCCAAAGCCCCGAGCTGCATGGCCGCAGAGTTACGGCCATCTGTAAACTATAGTATTCTGCTGCGGGGAAGAAGGGAAGGCATTTCCTCTGTCAAATAGACTACCAAGTGATAGGCTATATTTGGTGATAATTTAATGGTGCCAATTATTTTACAATCGTTCCATAACTAATATGAATATATATATTTGTTTTAAAACGGCCTGATTCAATATTCACCGGATTCCGGTCCAGGCAATTTACTGATCATAGAAGGGACACACATATATATATATATGACAGAGAGCATGTGGAGCAACCTAATATCTTTCCATTTACACAGTATGTTTTCCCGTGTGGCTCAGTTGGTAGAGCATGGCTTTTTGGGTTCGATTCCCATCGGGGACAAGCATGAATGAAAATAAATATACTCAGTAGTGTAATTCGCTCTGGATAAGAGCATCTGTTAAATTACTCAAATGTGCTCAGTTACTGCATTATACCCTCGTCAAATGTCATTATCGCCAATACATTAACAATTTATATATAAATGAAATCTAATGTTGTAGTTGTTTGGGTCTTACAGTATAGCAGGCTGGATTTTTTTTTTTGATAATGCCTTGTTAGAAAATGCGCACAATTTTGAAATATTGATTCACTATTCGTCGCTGGTCTTACCTTCCTCTCTAAATCTCATCTCAATTAGGCAGTATCCCCTTCGGTTTTAGTCAAAACAGTCAACTTTCCACACTATACTTGTAAACGTCAATATACAGCCTATACGCCTGTAATAATTTACATTTAGGATTACGTAGCTATATCAAGTTATTAATCAGTGGAGAATAAATAAATAGCATTTACTGATATAATAGCAAATGTTTGTTTGCGTCAATATAGTCTACTACATATTTAAACAATATTTTTTTGAGGATCGTGAACTAAAATAAAACGAGAAACCTTACTAAACAACAATCCACAATCATTTCTGAAAGGAAACCAACGGTTCATTTTTTCGCATTGCCCGAACAAAAGAAAGCCGGTCTAGTCGTTCTACGCGTTCTCGCTAGAGGGGGCACCAGCCTTACTATAGACCAGCCTTACTATAGACCAGCCTTAGATATATTTAGCCTGTTTTCAACGCATTCTCTGGCTTTGATTGGAAAAAAGCTCCTCACACTTCTCTCTGTCTGAAACGATCCCTTGTCTCTTTTCTCTCTCTCGTTCTCTCCCTCTCCTTGACCGAACACCCACAGAAAAAGGCCAAGCAATACATTTTCACAATATTCCTTAAACTGCTTACTCCATGTGTAATTATATCTATTCAATAAATAAACAAATACAATACCATTTAAAATAAATGAATTAATATGCCTCCCCATAAAATCAAACATGAAAATACCATTTTGAGGGGTATTTCAAATGAAGGGACTGGTGCTGTTTTCAGCGTTGCACATGTTGAAAAGCGGTGGTATCTATCTATGCTTATAATAATATCAAATAAAAATGAAAATATTACCACAAGTACTATTTCATCAGAAGAACTTGCTCGTCACTAAAAGAGAATTCCCCCCAAAAGGTTTAGACTACAATAAACACAGAATATTAATAGCATATATAGCTCATTATTAAATAGAGAAATAATTTTAGACAGAGAAATTTACCTTGTCATTGACAACGATTGTTATTATGAATCAATGATAACAAGACTACTACTGTAATTTGGACGAAATTCATTAATCTAGGCTTGTCAGCAGTGAGATAGATAGATAGATAGATAGATAGATAGATAGATAGATAGATAGATAGATAGATAGATAGATAGATAGATAGATAGATAGATACTGAACTGTATTTTAGTGCAGGGCTATAGCCTGACTACTAGCAGAGAGGCAGGCAGACATACAGACAGCAGCAGAGAAGGTTATGTTTTATTGAGGATACCTTGTCTTACCTGCAAGCCGTAGGGCTGACATCCTCTGAAACTCGGGTTCCTGCAGCCACTTCCACATCCTTCGAAAGGTCTCCCTTCCGGATTTAAGTTTACTCCATGGTTTGGGGTTCCTTAAGAGGTCTGAAAGGGTGCCTTGCGAGCGACACAGCACCCTCTGAGCGAATATAGCCTGGGGGATGCTATACCGCTTCAGTTCAGCTGTGATCCTTTGTGCAACTTCTTTGGTGTTGATCTCTTCAAGCTGCCCCGAGTTGTTACCTTGTTGTCCCGAGGAGGAGGGCGGTCTGTCCCGGTTGGAAGCCAACACAGGCCCGTGGGATTGAGGGTGGCCCGGGTGCCCGGTGTGGTGCATCCCGTTTAAATGCGGCATCATACCTGCCGTGGGGCCACCGAGGCCTCGTGAGAGGTGTTGTTCACCCCTGGACAGCATGGCAGTGTGGGCATCGAAGTTGGAGCTTAGCATCTTGTCGTGCCCATGAGTGCCATAGTTATGGAGGTTTTGCTGTGTATTATGAAGAGAACCCAAACCATTGCCAAGAGGGCTGCTGGCCAGGGGGGATAAACTCTGACCCATCCCGGTCATGTCCTTATGATAGGGACTGTAGAGGTTGTTCATTGCTGGTAAACACCTCTCGTCCCGCATCAGCGTGAAACTCCCGCTTACGTTCCCAGAGAGACGCTGGTGGTGATGGTGATGGTGATGCGGATGATGGAATTTGTCCGAAACGGTTGAAATTGGTGGTAAAGGTTGAAGTGGAGTTAACGTGGTGTATGTGCCGTTCATACCCATCCCCGGTGGGGATGTATCACACGGCATGCTCATAGCGTGATGGAGCGGGAGAGACAATTCTGGTCGGTACTCTCCGGCTCCGTCCAGAATCGTTGCCATGCTGGACACCATGGCGGACCGCGACGATGCAGCAGTCAGATCCTGATGTAACCGTAAAGAAGCCCCCGCGTTCCGGGTGTGATGGGGGCTGTGGCTGTTCATCAAGTCCTGGTCATGGCTCAGTCCGCCATGCAGATTGCCAATGCTGTCCATTGTCATCTCTGGGTTCATGGCGTAGGCATCCAGATCCTTGGACAGGCATCGATAGGCGTTATAGGCAGTCTTCATTCAGCCCTCATTCAGTCCATTGATCTATTTAATATTTTGTGCCGGGATGGGTTTAGCTAATTCCTTCGGTTTCTTTTCTCTAAGGCCTCTCGGTTTTTATTTTATTTTAAATATAAATATTTTTTTTTACCGATCTCTATCAGACGGGCCAGTGCTGAGTCTTCCTAGATCCATGTCCGAGCCCTCTCCTCCTCCTACGTATTCTGTTTAGGACACTGGAGCTGTCCAGGATGGGCTTGCTGAACGGACAGCCTAACACGCTGGCAGGGGAGGGCTCTTTGTTAAGGACGGCTGATCTGACCACCCACAGTCGCTCTTTGGTTTAAACAAAGGCATTTCATTGGCTGCCTCTCCCATGTCCATGTTTACTGGGTAGAGTTCCAGTCAGATATAAGGGTTGCTAGAGATTTAGACGCATCTCTTGCATTTGGAGTGTAATGTCAGAATGTCTAAATGTCTTCTCAACTCCTCTCTGTATCTCCTCTCTGTATCTCCTCTCTGTATCTCCTCTCTGTATCTCCTCTCTGTATCTCCTATCTTTATCTCCTCTCTTTATCTCCTCTCTGTATCTCCTCTCTGTATCTCCTCTCTTTATCTCCTCTCTGTATCTCCTCTCTGTATCTCCTCTCTGTATCTCCTCTCTGTATCTCCTCTCTTTATCTCCTCTCTGTAACTCCTCTCTTTATCTCCTCTCTGTAACTCCTCTCTGTAACTCCTCTCTGTATCTCCTCTCTGTATCTCCTCTCTGTATCTCCTCTCTTTATCTCCTCTCTGTATCTCCTCTCTGTATCTCCTCTCTGTATCTCCTCTCTGTATCTCCTCTCTGTATCTCCTCTCTGTATCTCCTCTCTGTATCTCCTCTCTGTATCTCCTCCTCTCTGTATCTCCTCTCTGTATCTCCTCTCTGTAACTCTCCTCCTCTCTGTATCTCCTCTCTGTATCTCCTCTCTTTATCTCCTCTCTGTAACTCCTCTCTGTATCTCCTCTCTGTATCTCCTCTCTGTATCTCCTCTCTGTATCTCCTCTCTGTATCTCCTCTCTTTATCTCCTCTCTGTATCTCCTCTCTTATCTCCTCTCTGTAACTCCTCTCTTTAACTCCTCTCTGTATCTCCTCTCTGTATCTCCTCTCTGTATCTCCTCTTTATCTCATCTCTGTATCTCCTCTCTGTATCTCCTCTCTGTATCTCCTCTCTGTATCTCCTCTCTGTATCTCCTCTCTGTATCTCCTCTCTGTGACCCCTTCCTCTCTGTATCTCCTCTCTGTATCTCCTCTCTGTATCTCCTCTTTGTATCTCCTCTCTGTAACTGGGGCGGCAGGTAGCCTATTGGTTAGAGCATTGGACTAGTAACCGAAAGGTTGCAAAATCGAAACCCAGAGCTGACAAGGTACAAATCTGTCCTTCTGCCCCTGAACAGGCAGTTAACCCACTGTTCCTAGGCCATCACTGAAAAATAAGAATTTGTTCTTAGCTGACTTGCCTAGTAAAATAAAGGTAAAATAAACTAAATTACTACTAAATTGTCATACTTGAGTAAAAGTAAAGATACCTTATTCACAGAAAATGACTAGAGTAAAAGTGGAAGATAACCAGTAAAAATACTACTTGAGTAAAAGTCTAAAAGTATCTGGTTTTAGATGTACTTAAGTACAGTGGTAGAAGAAGTACTAAATAGTTGATGCAAAGTAAAAGTACAAAGTAAAAGTAAATGCCATACATCAAATTCCTTATATTAAGCGAACGAGAAGGCACTATTTTCGTATATTAATTTTAATTACAGACAGACAGGGGCCACACTCCAACACTTAGACATAATTTACAGACACAGTGTTTGTGTTTAGTGAGTCTGCCAGATCAGAGACACGCTCCAACACTCAGACATAATTTACAGACACAGTGTTTGTGTTTAGTGAGTCTGCCAGATCAGAGACACGCTCCAACACTCAGACATAATTTACAGACACAGTATTTGTGTTTAGTGAGTCAGACAGACAGGGGCCACACTCCAACACTCAGACATCATTTACAAACACAGTATTTGTCTGCCAGATCAGACACAGTATTTGTGTTTAGTGAGTCTGCCAGATCAGAGACAGTTTTTGTGTTTAGTGAGTCTGCCAGATCAGAGACAGTAGTTGTGTTTAGTGAGTCTGCCAGATCAGAGACAGTAGTTGTGTTTAGTGAGTCTGCCAGATCAGAGACAGTAGTTGTGTTTAGTGAGTCTGCCAGATCAGAGACAGTAGTTGTGTTTAGTGAGTCTGCCAGATCAGAGACAGTAGTTGTGTTTAGTGAGTCTGCCAGATCAGAGACAGTAGTTGTGTTTAGTGAGTCTGCCAGATCAGAGACAGTAGTTGTGTTTAGTGAGTCTGCCAGATCAGAGACAGTAGGGATGACAAAGTGTTATATTGACAGGTGCCATAATACTGTCCTGCTTTAGCATTCTAAATGTAACGAGTACTTTTAGTTCTCAGGGAAAATGTAAGTAGTTAAAAAGTACATTATTTTATTTAGGAACATAGTAGAGTAAAAGTAAAAGTTGTCAAAAATATCAATATAAAGTACAGATACCCAAAGTAAAGTACAGATACCCACAAAAATGACTTATGTTGTACTTAAAAGTAGTTGTACTTGAAGTACTTTACTGGATAAAACAAAGTGCAGATAACATTCTGTTCGCTTTTCATCACATTTTCAAGGTCCGTTTCTGAAAACTAGAACAAACTCTCTCAATTCAAGTCAATTTCGAGGGCTTTATTGGCATAGGAAACATGTTAACGTCGCCAAAGCAGGTGAAATAGATAATAAACCTATGTGAATAAAACTTCTTCTTTTTTTACAGTAAACATTTCTCTCTCTCTCTCTCTCTCTCTCTCTCTCTCTCTCTCTCTCTCTCTCTCTCTCTCTCTCTCTCTCTCTCTCTCTCTCTCTCTCTCTCTCTCTCTCTGTCTCTCTCTCTGTCTCTCGCTCTCTGTTTTTCTCCACTCTCACACATCAACACTCACACACAAATACAACTTGAAACACATACACCCTATCATGTGATAGATAGTTTACCATATCACCTTTAAACGTTCTCTTTCTCCATTTTACCCAGGCCTATTCAAGATTACCCTTATACATTCTCCACATCTTTGTCTCTTTGGTCTTTCAAGGCAGGCAGGCAAGTTGTACACTCGGTATGATGTCGAAATTCACCATTATAATTGGGTGACACAAAAACGTATTTTGAGAGCACTGAGAGACGGCACAAAGACACAGCATTGGTCACATTTGGTTTGAACAGAACAGCTTTAAAAGTAACAGATTTATCGGAAGCCGCCGGTTGCTTTGGTTTGGGAAGCTGGCTATTTTGTTTGGAAATCGCGCAGATGTTGCTTTGGTTTGAAGACACTGTAATTAAGGAAGAAGGACAGAAGTCTGAAAAAGCGTGTCCTATTTTTCTTTTGATCAGCTGTCAAAGGAGGAGCAGGGGGTCCCTTCGAGCACGAGCCTATTCTAAAACTTCCAGCTAGCAGCAGACGAGACCGCAAATTGGGGGGGAACAACAGTATTGTACCTGTGGGGCCTTTCTCCCTTTGTTGGTCGTTTGGACAACGCGTGGTGCACTGCACCGACACAATTACCTTCCGCGGATATTACGATTGAATGATCAACAAACGTTTAGGCTCCTTTTGCTTTCACATCTTTTGAGAGGGGTTTTGTATTATTTCCGTGTTGGGACTCCAACCTCGACTTTGCGTCAAAATACGTACTGCTGGAAATTGTTTACCAGTAGTCGACAAATCAATGTAGGCTATTCTAAAACGAGTCCGAATCAACATGGTTTCTAAGCTACTCTATATATGGACCTTAAGTCTATTTTATATGACCGAGAAGCCTTCATTTCTCCCCAGTGTATAGAGACAAAAACATGGGTTGTGTGCTGACTACTCTGTACAGTAATTTATAGCTAATATACAAATCACAATACTGAACTAATTGTACATGTCTTGTAAACATTGTCTGTGAAAACTAGACTTTTTCTTCTAATTTGTAGTCTGAGTCTATATCAATTTAAAGAAGCGAAAGATTACATTTTTAGCAATCTGTAAAGCCACAAGTTTCCAAACACATGAATCAAATGAACTACGATTAGCCTATAAAGTAGTCTAATATTAGATGCCTATGCAGAGACACACTAAAATCTGTCTGAAAACAAGATAGGTGCAAATATCGTCGGGCCACAAATTAAAATCCAATCCCCCTCACAAATTAACCTTAACATCTAAAATCAGAAGACACGGTGGCCTATAGCTAATAAAACATCATGTGCAAGTCTCTCTGAGTCTGGTACTTTCTTAACCAAAACGCAAATATAAAGTATATATAATTCCGGGTTGAGATTGAGACATTTTTTCTTTCTTATTTTCTTCTTTCGTGTTCGTCCTGGTCTCTCCTGCCATCTGCTCAGCAAGTGCAGTAGGCTAGTATTGATTAGAATCATTGTGCTGCAGAGCCCATGCTAATCTATACGGTTACTGGCAATCAGTTGGTGCTTTTCATCTGTCCCTACGCTGCTATAGCAAGCCGCGATGTGAGTCCATTACCCAGCGTCCTACATGCCTTGTTCCCTGTTTCAGAAGGCGTTAGGTAAGTGGCCCACATTCCTTTGTTACCAGCCTGGGTTGTTGCTTATGATTATTGCTGTCATTGGATTCGTGGACTAAACATTTAATGAGCAGCTCTTAAATAAAGTGTTCAGAAAAAGGGAAAGCTTCACTAGACTAGTGACGGGAGAGAGAAGGGGAGAGAGCGATAGGTCGGCCGGGAATCTTTCTACAGACGGTGCTGACTGACTGACTGGCCGGGAGACACACACTCTGTGGGCTATGCACAAACATGTGCTGTATCCTAATGTGTGTGAAGAAACCAAGTTGATACTCGAAATGTATTTGTTTCAATTTAAAGTCGTTGGTAAAATTGTATACCAAAGAAAATGAGATAATCATTAGAATGGCTTGGTTGAACTGTAGTAGTCCATAGTTATTTTAATTTCAATCACAAATAGGCTACTCTTAAAGTGTGTGTCCAACGAATCCTGGCTTGAACCTTCAAATAATATGCATTAATGCTACTTTATGATTTATGCAACTTGAAGTCCTAAAATAGATGATAAATATTTGATTTATGTCTTAATGTTATTATTACCAATATAATTGTAATTCGTTATAATAATATTATCATTACGGTGCCTGATATTATGCATTTATTGGTATTATTATTATTAGGCCAAACGATTTACATTGCGTTAATCAACCAGACATGTTAGTGTATGCATAGGCTACTAATAATATCTAACATCTGGTAGGCCTACAGCCGGTTGGTGAAATTATTCAATTGTCTTTATTACTGCAAATGTAAAAAATAAAATAATACAAAACGCAAATAACCTCTATTTTCAACAGGATACACGTGGGCCTCATCCTTCACCCATCTTTTTATATTTATATATATTGTAGCCTACACCTCGGCATATAGATCTACCACTTTAGATAGTTCGACATTAACAACAACTTTCTGACACTAGTTTCTCGGTACTGAAAGGAAATACCGCCCCATTCTTCTTCTTCTTCTTCGCTTTCTCTCTGTCCAAACTTTGACATGCGGCCTCATTGTTCGTGCTATGTTATGCGTGAAAGCTGTTTTAACAAGGGCACAATAGAAGATGTTTTACTCGTCAATAAGGAGAGATGAACACAACTCATGTTTTGACCGCAGAGCGTGGCCACATGCCATCTCCATTCACATCCCTGTTCTCAAGGAGGAGATATATTGTTGCTTGGACTATAGACTAACTATCAGGGTTTCACACTATTTTACACTGATATCTTTCTGACCGTTTTCATTTTCGAACATGTTATAGTTAATGAATTATAGCTTATCACTCTTGTTTCTGTAATATTTATTTTTTTACATGTTGCATATATTTATTTATTGACAATACACACATTACAAATGAATGTACTGATATTTAAAAGTAATAATAATAATAATAATATGCTTTAGATATTTAAGTCATGTGTGCATACATTGTAGACCGTGAATCTGGCTAAAGGCATGCTCTACCAACTGAGCTACAGAACCACGTAGAACGTGACTGCTAAGGCAGGGAAGGTAATATACATAGGATGCGGAGTAATTAGTTGTTAGTTGCATAAATACTTTCATTGGTCATTTACAGTCAGTCAGATTGAAAACATTAACGATTCAGAAATGTCCATAATTGTGGTATTTTCTTGTTGACCCTTTCGTGTAATATTAACGATGATTTTAATTAACATCCCGGTATGGTGATTGTGAATAATTTAATACAGGAAAGCCCGGCACTTGAAACGCAACAGATATACACAGATAGACACCGATAGACACAGACACACACAGATACACACAGACAGACACAGACAGACACAGATACATACAGATACACACAGGAGTCGTCATTTATAGGAGAGGAAAGAAGGAGTCTTCTATCTCAACGCCATGATTATGTAATGTCCTCAGGCGCGCGCGGTCTTTTAATCACAACATTTGATTGAATTATTGATTGACGTGTAGTAAGACAGCAACAATTAGAACAAAATATGTACACTTCTTCCCTTTGGAGCTTATTATGCATTTAATATTATACATTATACATTTAACCTTCACATTCAGGTATGTGACTGTCCTAAACGTGTGCAGCATGACGCCTATACAATTAGGTTATAATGACAACTAATATGAAACGAATAGAACACTATAGCCTATACGTAGTTGCGAGAGTAGAATAACGTTAGGAAAAAAAGTATACGTTTTTAAAAATGCACCTTGTTTGTTATACTTTGTAGTCAACTTCAATAATGATCAACTATTCTATTTCATACAAGTCTGACTAATAACGTTAACGTCTAAATATATGCGTCTTGGTAATACTAGTTTACCGCCAACAGGTCACGAGTAAAGTAAAGCCTATATATATATATATGAATGCTGGCTTTACAAAATCTTCTTCTCAACATTTAGAATTTCCATCCTCAATGACAGGTTGTTTTCAGCATGATGCTTTTGAAGGGCATTCTGTCTTAGGGCCTCTTTACAAGCACGGGACATTAGGAGACAAGAATGAGCGGTCATCAGAGATCAGAGGTCAGGCCCTCAGCTCGAGCCATCTGACCCCTCTCATTTGCATATTATATCCTGTTGGGATGACTCGCTTTTTCGACGGAATAATTTTTATTTATTTATTTAGCAACAAAACATGCGAAGTGAATTATTATTCTAATTGTAAATATTTAGATCAAGTGGACATTTCTACTAGAATAAAGTAATACATAATTGGATTTAATATATAAAGAAACTAGCAAATAACAAATTATTGTAATACTTTATAAAGAAATTAAAGAATGAATTAAAAAATGATTTACATGAATGTATGAATGATTATTTATTTCAGAAATCAAGAAACACTTTGAGAAGTAAAACAAATATTGTCTTTATTATTATTATTATTATTATTATATGATAGAGATGTTATCCATTCAACAGCTTTAAAGACAACTGTGTATCTATCCACATTAGTTTAAAGCTACAATTTTGAGTGGAGAAGCCTTTGTTCAGACGTTTGGCTAAACTATTACCAATGCTAGTTATCACCTGCTGTGTATGTATATGTCTCTTTTGAATATAGTGTATTCTGACAATCTTCTCTCACTCCATTTATGTTGTTGTTGCCTTGCATAGAAATATTTATAATTGTGTTATCTAGCCTTTTCAACACCCAGTCGACGTGTTCTCATTGCGATACAAGTATAATACCGAAGTTCTGTTTAATTCTGTGTTGTTTCTTCTCCAACGCTGTACATAGTTTTAGCTTCCCTTGTATAGAAACATCTGTAATTTTGTTATCGATTCAACTACTCTATTCATTCATGTTTTCTATCTTTTTAAGTTTTAAACTAACTGTGTGCAAAGGGCCTCTCACTCTGTTGGTTCACAGTGTTGTACCTAACTTCTCCCAGGGTTGTTGTACCTAGTCTCGGCAGGCAAATATAAACACTCTCCTCGTGACTCCTGACCTTTGATATTTAACCCCCTCTACCACACAGACCACCAAGCGGCCTCCTGACCTGCCACAGCCACACAACAGGACAGGACAGGACAAGACAGGACAGGACAAGACGACCACTCAGGCCTCTTATTTAACACATAGAACATAGAAGACATAGAACATAGAATACATAGAACATAGAAGACAGATCATAGAAGACGTAGAATACATAGAACATAGAATATATAGAACATAGAACACATAGAATACATAGAACATAGAATACATAGAACATAGAATACACAATACATATAACATAGAAGACATAGAACATAGAACACATATAACATAGAATACATAGAACATAGAACACATAGAATTCATAGAACATAGAACACACAGAATACATAGAACATAGAACATAGAAGACACAGAACATAGACCATAGAAGACATAACACATACAAAACATAGAACATAGAAGACATAACACATAGACCATAGAAGACACAGAACATAGACCATAGAAGACATAACACATAGACCATAGAATACATAACACATAGACCATAGAATACATAACACATAGACCATAGAAGACATAACACATAGACCATAGAAGACATAACACATCCACCTCAACAGTTATGTTTATTAAACTACATACCATTTATATGTATTAAACCTACCCATATAAATGGGGATTGTTATTGTAGTCATATTATTTTTCAGTAAGATATCATTATCATTATTGTACTCATTTACTCTTATTGGGCTTCTCATTGATGACAATTACAGAATAAATTATAGACAATATCATGTGTTCTACAAATAGCCTACAGATATCAAGTTAAATTTGAAACCAGATCCTATTAGAATTGGTATATGAACTCATAATAAAAATAAATAGAAATAATGGCAAATCTTCAGGCTTGAAATTAAATATGTAGGTGTACTAATTTCAGTATGGGTTCAATGTCTTTCGGTATGGGTTCAATGTCCTTCAGTATGGGTTCAATGTCCTTCAGTATGGGTTCAATGTCCTTCAGTATGGGTTCAATGTCCTTCAGTATGGCTTCAATGTTCTTCAGTATGGCTTCAATGTCCTTCAGTATGGGTTCAATGTCCTTCAGTATGGGTTCAATGTCCTTCAGTATGGGTTCAATGCCCTTCAGTATGGGTTCAATGCCCTTCAGTGTGGGTTCAATGTCCTTCAGTGTGGGTTCAATGTCATTCAGTATGGGTTCAATGTCCTTCAATATGGGTTCAATGTGAGTCAGTATGGCTTCAATGTCCTTCAGTATGGGTTCACTGTACTTCAGTATGGGTTTAATATCCTTCAGTGTGGGTTCAATGACCTTCAGTATGGGTTCAATGTGATTCAGTATGGGTTCAATGTACTTCAGTATGGGTTTAATATGCTTCAGTATGGGTTCAATGCGCTTCAGTATGGGTTCAGGGTCTGACCTGCTCCCTGCTCCAACAGTGACTGGATCAGCAGGGTCTGACCTGCTGCAGCAGTGACTGGATCATCAGGGTCTGACCTGCTCCAACCTTGACTGTTTCATCAGGGTCTGACCTGCTCCAACAGTCACTGTTTCATCAGGGTCTGACCTGCTTCAACAGTGACTGGATCATCAGGGTCTGACCTGCTCCAACAGTGACTGTTTCATCAGGGTCTGACCTGCTCCAACAGTGACTGTTTCATCAGGGTCTGACCTGCTCCAACCTTGACTGTTTCATCAGGGTCTGACCTGCTCCAACAGTGACTGGATCATCAGGGTCTGACCTGCTCCAACAATGACTGGATCATCAGGGTCTGACCTGCTCCAACAGTGACTGGATCATCAGGGTTTGAACTGCTCCAACAGTGATTGTTTCATCAGGGTCTGACCTGCTCCAACAGTGACTGGATCATCAGGGTCTGACCTGCTCCAACAGTCACTGGATCAGCAGGGTCTGACCTGCTCCAACAGTGACTGGATCAGCAGGGTCTGACCTGCTCCAACAGTGACTGTTTTCTAATAGAAACAAACTGTGTCCATTCTGTGAGTTAAATGTGGTCCTAACACATCCAGCCTCGTTGTCATCTTCTATTTTACAACAGTGAGTTTGATGTTAACAATTGATAACCAAAGACAGTGACTGAGGCACACACACACACACACACACACACACACACACACACACACACACACACACACACACACACACACACACACACACACACACACACACACACACACACACACACACACACACACACACACACACACACACACACACACACACACACACACACACACACACACACACACACACACACACACACACTCTGTGCCTTCTTCTATAACACAGAGGGAGGGTACTTCCTCCCCGATTGGTGATGGAAGTTAGTCATCATACGGTCGATCCTCTATATTGTGTAGTTCCAGAATGTATTAGGTAAGGGACAAAGGTAAGGAAGACTAACACCTAAAGAATAGCAACATTGACTATTTTAGTAAATGGATGACTTGTGGAAACAAAAACAGTTCAAATGATCATCGAGATAGCGTCATGGCGGATGAGATAGCAAAAGGTTGCCCAGCCCAGCGGATACAGCGGGGCAAAAAAGTATTTAGTCAGC
The DNA here is from genome assembly GCF_021184085.1 of Oncorhynchus gorbuscha. Classification (NCBI taxonomy): domain Eukaryota; kingdom Metazoa; phylum Chordata; class Actinopteri; order Salmoniformes; family Salmonidae; genus Oncorhynchus; species Oncorhynchus gorbuscha. The sequence continues at coordinate 81,734,580 of NC_060183.1, read as the reverse complement.
CACCAATTGTGCAAGTTCTCCAACTTAAAAAGATGAGAGAGGCCTGTAATTTTCATCATAGGTACACTTCAGAAAATCACATTGTATGATTTTTTAATGCATTTATTTGCAAATTATGGTGGAAAATAAGTATTTGGTCAATAACAAAAGTTTATTTCAATACTTTGTTATATACCCTTTGTTGGCAATGACAGAGGTCAAACATTTTCTGTAAGTCTTCACAAGGTTTTCACACACTGTTGCTGGTATTTTGGCCCATTCCTCCATGCATATCTCCTCTAGAGCAGTGATGTTTTGGGGCTGTTGCTGGGCAACACGGACTTTCAACTCCCTCCAAAGATTTTCAACGGGGTTGAGATCTGGAGACTGGCTAGGCCACTCCAGGACCTTGAAATGTTTCTTACGAAGCCACTCCTTCGTTGCCTGGGCGGTGTGTTTGGGATCATTGTCATGCTGAACGACCCAGCCACGTTTCATCTTCAATGCCCTTTCTGATGGAAGGAGGTTTTCACTCAAAATCTCACAATACATGGCCCCATTCATTCTTTCCTTTACACGGATCAGTCGTCCTGGTCCCTTTGCAGAAAAACAGCCCCAAAGCATGATGTTTCCACCCCCATGCTTCACAGTAGATATGGTGTTCTTTGGATGCAACTCAGCATTCTTTGTCCTCCAAACACGACAAGTTGAGTTTTTACCAAAAAGTTATATTTTGGTTTCATCTGACCATATGACATTCTCCCAATCTTCTTCTGGATCATCCAAATGCTCTCTAGCAAACTTCAGATGGGCCTGGACATGTACTGGCTTAAGCAGGGGGACACGTCTGGCACTGTAGGATTTGAGTCCCTGGTGGCGTAGTGTGTTACTGATGGTAGGCTTTGTTACTTTGGTCCCAGCTCTCTGCAGGTCATTCACTTGGTCCCCCCGTGTGGTTCTGGGATTTTTGCTCACCGTTCTCGTGATCATTTTGACCCCAAGGGGTGAGATCTTGCGTGGAGCTGGTGTCCTTTGACAGCTCTTTGGTCTTGGCCATAGTGGAGTTTGGAGTGTGACTGTTTGAGGTTGTGGACAGGTGTCTTTTATACTGATAACAAGTTCAAACAGGTGCCATTAATACAAGTGGAGGACAGAGGAGCCTCTTAAAGAAGAAGTTACAGGTCTGTGAGAGCCAGAAATCTTGCTTGTTTGTAGGTGACCAAATACTTATTTTCCACCATAATTTGCAAATTCATTCATTAAAAATCCTACAATGTGATTTTCTGGATTTTTTTTCTCATTTTGTCTGTCATAGATGAATTGTACCTATGATGAAAATTACAGGCCTCTCTCATCTTTTTAAGTGGGAGAACTTGCACAATTGGTGGCTGACTAAATACTTTTTTGCCCCACTGTAGCTGGACCAAGGAAATAACCTAACAATTTCACCACCTCCATGGTCTAACATTGGCCGCAGTTAGCCTAGCGGTTAGAGGCAAGCCAGCACAAATAAAATACCTGTATGTATGAGTGTCTTTCGAAGGGGTTGGGTTAAAAGTGGAAGCCACATTTCAGTTGGACCTTGGGTGCAATTGACCAACACAGCAATTTTAATGACCTGCTGCTTTCTCTTTCATATTGACAACAGTATGTTGTTCTGTGTTGTGGGAATCAGCTGACTGCCTGGAGATGGCTTTTTGGGCACGTACACCTTCCACATCAGGGCTTTGAATGCACAGATACCAAGTTGACATCCCGAGGCCCATTGTGAAACTAAAAAAAAAAAAAACGCTATCTTTGACCAACAGATGCATATCTGTATTCCCAGTCATGTGAAATCTGTAGATTAGGGCCTCATTAATTTATTTTAATTGACTGATTTCCTCATATGTACTGTAACTACTAAAGGATACCAATTGGGACACAATCAAGAATTTGCTTTAACGTGACCTGAACTAGCCTTGCCCTAAAGCCACCGGGCCATTTCTCACCATTATGTCGCCTTGTTAAAGTGCAATTGACCCACACAGTTATTTTGCAAAATCATTCGCAAAGAGATTCCTGCAAAAAATATTATTTGAAGATGAAGATTTATATTTTGTTGTTCCAGAATGTCTGATGGGTGAATTTATGTAATTTATTATAAACAGAGTGCTGACAAACCCTTATACAAATGTGAAATAACCTTTAAAATAAGCCTGACATCATTTGCATAGTGTTCTTGACGACTCCTTGCTGTCCCCAGTCCACCTGGCTGTGCTACTGCTCCAGTTTCAACTGTTCTGCCTTGTTATTATTCGACCATGCTGGTCGTTTATGAACATTTGAACATCTTGGCCATGTTCTGTTATAATCTCCACCCGGCACAGCCAGAAGAGGACTGGCCACCCCACATAGCCTTGTTCCTCTCTAGGTTTCTTCCTAGGTTTTGGCCTTTCTAGGGAGTTTTTCCTAGCCACCGTGCTTCTACACCTGCATTGCTTGCTGTTTGGGGTTTTAGGCTGGGTTTCTGTACAGCACTTTGAGATATCAGCTGATGTACGAAGGGCTATATAAATAAAATTTGATTGATTGATTGATTGATTTGCATAGTGTTCTTGTAGGCACTCTGGTACTTGTCTTACTAAGACTGACTGTTCTGACAGCTGCTATTGTGTTGACTATGACTGTAATGTGGTTGTCTGAGCCGTCTGACTGTGATGTGGTTGTCTGAGCCGTCTGACTGTAATGTGGTTGTCTGAGCCGTCTGACTGTAATGTGGTTGTCTGAGCCGTCTGACTGTCATGTGGTTGTCTGAGCCGTCTGACTGTGATGTGGTTGTCTGAGCCGTCTGACTGTGATGTGGTTGTCTGAGCCGTCTTGAGATGGTTGTCTGAGCCGTCTGACTGTGATGTGGTTGTCTGAGCCGTCTGACTGTAATGTGGTTGTCTGAGCCGTCTTAAGATGGTTGTCTGAGCCGTCTTGAGATGGTTGTCTGAGCCGTCTTAAGATGGTTGTCTGAGCCGTCTTGAGATGGTTGTCTGAGCCGTCTTGAGATGGTTGTCTGAGCCGTCTGACTCTGATGTGGTTGTCTGAGCCGTCGGACTGTAATGTGGTTGTCTGAGCCGTCTGACTGTGATGTGGTTGTCTGAGCCGTCTGACTGTAATGTGGTTGTCTGAGCCATCTGACTGTAATGTGGTTGTCTGAGCCGTCTGACTGTGATGTGGTTGTCTGAGCCGTCTGACTGTAATGTGGTTGTCTGAGCCGTCTGACTGTGATGTGGTTGTCTGAGCCGTCTGACTGTAATGTGGTTGTCTGAGCCATCTGACTGTGATGTGGTTGTCTGAGCCGTCTGACTGTAATGTGGTTGTCTGAGCCGTCTGACTGTGATGTGGTTGTCTGAGCCGCCTGACTGTAATGTGGTTGTCTGAGCCGTCTGACTGTAATGTGGTTGTCTGAGCCGTCTGACTGTAATGTGGTTGTCTGAGCCGTCTGACTGTAATGTGGTTGTCTGAGCCGTCTGACTGTGATGTGGTTGTCTGAGCCGTCTGACTGTGATGTGGTTGTCTGAGCCGTCTGACTGTGATGTGGTTGTCTGAGCCGTCTGACTGTGATGTGGTTGTCTGAGCCGTCTGACTGTGATGTGGTTGTCTGAGCCGTCTTGAGATGGTTGTCTGAGCCGTCTTGAGATGGTTGTCTGAGCCGTCTGACTGTGATGTGGTTGTCTGAGCCGTCTGACTGTGATGTGGTTGTCTGAGCCGTCTGACTGTGATGTGGTTGTCTGAGCCGTCTTAAGATGGTTGTCTGAGCCGTCTGACTGTAATGTGGTTGTCTGAGCCGTCTGACTGTAATGTGGTTGTCTGAGCCGTCTGACTGTGATGTGGTTGTCTGAGCCATCTGACTGTGATGTGGTTGTCTGAGCCATCTGACTGTGATGTGGTTGTCTGTGCCGTCTGACTGTGATGTGGTTGTCTGAGCCGTTGGACTGTGATGTGGTTGTCTGAGCCGACTGACTGTGATGTGGTTGTCTGAGCCGTCTTAAGGTGGTTGTCTGAGCCGTCTGACTGTAATGTGGTTGTCTGAGCCGTCTGACTGTAATGTGGTTGTCTGAGCCGTTGGACTGTGATGTGGTTGTCTGAGCCGTTGGACTGTGATGTGGTTGTCTGAGCCGACTGACTGTGATGTGGTTGTCTGAGCCGTCTTAAGGTGGTTGTCTGAGCCGTCTGACTGTAATGTGGTTGTCTGAGCCGTCTGACTGTAATGTGGTTGTCTGAGCCGTCTTAAGATGGTTGTCTGAGCCGTCTGACTGTAATGTGGTTGTCTGAGCCGTCTGACTGTAATGTGGTTGTCTGAGCCGTCTGACTGTAATGTGGTTGTCTGAGCCGTCTGACTGTGATGTGGTTGTCTGAGCCGTCTGACTGTGATGTGGTTGTCTGAGCCGTCTGACTGTGATGTGGTTGTCTGAGCCGTCTGACTGTGATGTGGTTGTCTGAGCCGTCTTAAGATGGTTGTCTGAGCCGTCTGACTGTGATGTGGTTGTCTGAGCCATCTGACTGTGATGTGGTTGTCTGAGCCGTCTGACTGTGATGTGGTTGTCTGAGCAGTCTTAAGATGGTTGTCTGAGCCGTCTTGAGATGGTTGTCTGAGCTGTCTGACTGTGATGTGGTTGTCTGAGCCGTCTGACTGTAATGTGGTTGTCTGAGCCGTCTTGAGATGGTTGTCTGAGCCGTCTTGAGATGGTTGTCTGAGCCGTCTTGAGGTGGTTGTCTGAGCTGTCTGACTGTGATGTGGTTGTCTGAGCCGTCTGACTGTAACGTGGTTGTCTGAGCCGTCTTAAGATGGTTGTCTGAGCCGTCTTGAGATGGTTGTCTGAGCCGTCTTGAGATGGTTGTCTGAGCCGTCTTGAGATGGTTGTCTGAGCCTTCTTGAGATGGTTGTCTGAGCCGTCTGACTGTAATGTGGTTGTCTGAGCCGTCTTGAGATGGTTGTCTGAGCCGTCTTGAGATGGTTGTCTGCGCCGTCTTGAGATGAATGTCCTAACTGGAAGTTGCTCTGGATAATAACTGTCAAATAACTTAAATATGTAATTCTGATCCAGTGTAAAAGTAGAATATTGTGGTATGTAATATTTTTGATTATGTGACATATATACACCAATGTATAATAAAAGCAATGATGGATCATGTTTTCCATCAAACAGCAACAGATTTCTCCTGCCTCTGGGTATAAACTGAGGTTCTGGTTTGTAGCGTTTGTTATGAGACTGAGTCCTAATCAACTCCTGCTGGGGACTCAAGCAGACTTCTGCTGGGGAAGGCCTGACTCAAGCTGGGGAAGGCCTGACTCAAGCTGGGGAAGGCCTGACTCAAGCAGACTTCTGCTGGGGAAGGCCTGACTCAAGCTGGGGAAGGCCTGACTCAAGCAGACTTCTGCTGGGGAGGGCCTGACTCAAGCAGACTTCTGCTGGGGAAGGCCTGACTCAAGCTGGGGAAGGCCTGACTCAAGCTGGGGAAGGCCTGACTCAAGCTGGGGAAGGCCTGACTCAAGCAGACTTCTGCTGGGGAAGGCCTGACTCAAGCTGGGGAAGGCCTGACTCAAGCTGGGGAAGAGCCTGACTCAAGCTTAGGAAGAGCCTGACTCAAGCTGGGGAAGCCCTGACTCAAGCTGGGGAAGGCCTGACTCAAGCTGGGGAAGGCCTGACTCAAGCTGGGGAAGGCCTGACTCAAGCAGACTTCTGCTGGGGAAGGCCTGACTCAAGCTGGGGAAGGCCTGACTCAAGCTGGGGAAGAGCCTGACTCAAGCTTGGGAAGAGCCTGACTCAAGCTGGGGATGAGCCTGACTCAAGCTGGGGAAGGCCTGACTCAAGCTGGGGAAGGCCTGACTCAAACTGGGGAAGGTCCTGACTCAAGCTGGGGAAGAGCCTGACTCAAGCTGGGGAAGGCCTGACTCAAGCTGGGGAAGGCCTGACTTAAGCTGGGGAAGAGCCTGACTCAAGCTGGGGAAGCCCTGACTCAAGCTGGGGAAGGCCTGACTCAAGCTGGGGAAGGCCTGACTCAAGCTGGGGAAGGCCTGACTCAAGCAGACTTCTGCTGGGGAAGGCCTGACTCAAGCTGGGGAAGGCCTGACTCAAGCTGGGGAAGAGCCTGACTCAAGCTTGGGAAGAGCCTGACTCAAGCTGGGGATGAGCCTGACTCAAGCTGGGGAAGGCCTGACTCAAGCTGGGGAAGGCCTGACTCAAGATGGGGAAGAGCCTGACTCAAGCTGGGGAAGAGCCTGACTCAAGCTGGGGAAGGCCTGAGTCAAGCTGGGGAAGGCCTGACTCAAGCTGGGGAAGGCCTGACTCAAGCAGACTTCTGACCTAGAAGGCCCGACTCAAGCAGACTTCTGGCCTAGAAGGTCTGACTCAAGCAGACTTCTGGCCTAGAAGGCCTGACTCAAGCAGACTTCTGGCCTAGAAGGCCTGACTCAAGCAGACTTCTGGCCTAGAAGGCCTGACTCAAGCAGACCTCTGGCCTAGAAGGCCTGACTCAAGCAGACTTCTGGCCTAGAAGGCCTGACTCAAGCAGACTTCTGGCCTAGAAGGCCTGACTCAAGCAGACTTCTGGCCTAGAAGGCCTGACTCAAGCAGACTTCTGGCCTAGAAGGCCTGACTCAAGCAGACTTCTGGCCCAGAAGGCCTGACTCAAGCAGACTTCTGGCCTAGAAGGCCTGACTCAAGCAGACTTCTGGCCTAGAAGGCCTGACTCAAGCAGACTTCTGGCCTAGAAGGCCTGACTCAAGCAGACTTCTGGCCTAGAAGGCCTGACTCAAGCAGACTTCTGGCCTAGAAGGCCTGACTCAAGCAGACCTCTGGCCTAGAAG